>NW_015536463.1:589828-665063 GCF_001515605.1 Sinocyclocheilus anshuiensis | reverse complement strand
TATATAAAAAATAGCCACATTGTAAGTCAGGGACGACTAAATTTATATGAGAAATAACGTTTGAGAAAAGATTTTAGCCAGACGATTTACCAAATAACTGCCTTTTCCGGAAAAAGTTAGAAGGTTTGAGTTAGTAGGCTTTTTTTTAAGGATTTCTGGTGAGGTGTGGAAATATTAGCAACCTATTTAAATGATTTCAGTGAGGTGTGAAATTGCGTGTCTAAAATTAACATTTTTTTCTTACGTATTACAGGTCAAATCGGTACAATCTCGTTGACGCACCCTTTCTGTTCGAATGCCTCCCATCTAGAACACTAACCTGAGCACAGACTGCTGAGGGGAGTTATGTGGAACGCCATATAATCCTTTAAACTAACTACTATCTATTTTACTATAACTTTATTACTAGGGCTAAGTTACTAGAACTTATTTTTTTTACTTCAGGATCATTTTAATATCACTAGTAGGTATAGCCCACTATAATTATTTCAAAAGTACCAACTACCACACTGGCCAGCAAGGGTACAATGTGTCTGCTTTAAGGAAAATGTGCTTTTCACTACTCCCATAGTGTATGATTGCAGAAAATATATATGTTTTATTGAACATTGATGAAACAACAAATTTTTGTGGGAAAATAAACCATAAAAGTTGTCTGTTTTGTTTTAAAACTCTTATAAATGGATTTTCAAAAAAGCCCAGGGAGGGCTTTTTTGCCCCACACTCAGGGTAAAAGGCTAACCAGCATTGGGCTAAAGGCAGTATTGATTAAAAAAATACTTTAGCTAAAGTAAAGTGTTTTGCATAACTTGTAAGTTAATACTTGTTTGTACTATTTTCTGGTTATTTTGATAAATAAAATAAATTATTTTGTTTAATAAACATACTGTCATTAACATTTTCATTTAAAAAATATTATATATACAGTGGTGGGTAAAATTATTAGAACACTAGTATTTTCACCAGCTAAAAAATTTTTTTTAAGTCAGTTATTTCCATCTTTTGCTGTAGTGTGTCAGTAGGAAACTGTGGCAATTTCTGCAAGATGCTTCAAGAAACCTACCTGCAAAGCTACAGTACTGTTAAAAAATACTGTAAAATGAGGATGCTGTCAAAAGCAATGTCATAAATAGATTTTCTTTATCAATTAACTTTTATTAACTAAATTAAAATCAACATTTGGTGGAACCATCGCTTGTGTTTAAAGCAGTTTTTGCCCTAGGTGCACTTGCTCGCTACCTAGTTTTTCAGGTAGCTTTGCAGGTAGGTTTCTTGAAGCATCTTGGAGAAATTGCCACAGTTCTTCTGGATTTAGAAACGAGCTAGTTTAAGGAACTGTTAGCTTGCCATAAGAGTTTTTTTTTGTTTTTTTTTTTCTGTTTTCACATGAAATGCGGGCGGAGTTTCTCCAATGTGAGGAGCAGCTGCTGCAGGGCCACTGCTGGCTTCCATTCATTACCATACATTCGCTTGTGTCCATCACCAAGTGGACGAGTTCATCTTATGCCTAGAATAGATTTCTGATCACATTCATTCATCGCTAATGTAGACGAGCGCCGTCAGGAGGAATTTTCATCAGTTTGCGGTGGTAATGTTGATGTGAGCTGTTACTGCGGAGATTCTCCGCTCACCGATCACAAGCTGATCTCACGCGCACTGCAATGATCGCTTCATCACATCCAGTCTGAATCTGGTCGAATCTCTGGTGCCGAGGGGACTGCATTGGTTTTACCCCTGCTAACAAGGAGATCAAAATGGGGAACAGTTTCTCCAACATATCTGCGTTTCAGTCTCTCCATATAGTGATGCTTGGCTTGGACTCCGCAGGGAAAACCACGGTCCTTTACAGACTGAAATTCAACGAGTTTGTCAACACTGTGCCTACAATAGGATTCAACACGGAAAAAATCAAGCTGAGTAACGGCACGGCCAAAGGAATAAGCTGTCATTTTTGGGACGTTGGTGGGCAGGAGAAACTCCGGCCCTTGTGGAAATCTTACAGTAGATGCACGGATGGCATTATTTATGTGGTGGACTCTGTAGACGTGGATCGACTGGAGGAGGCCAAGACGGAGCTGCATAAAGTCACCAAATTCGCTGAAAACCAAGGAACGCCGCTGTTGGTCATAGCTAATAAACAGGACCTGCCAAAATCTCTGTCTGTTGCGGATATAGAGAAGCAGCTGGCGCTCCAGGAGCTCACGCCTGCCACTACGTACCACATCCAACCGGCCTGTGCCATCATAGGCGAGGGGCTTCACGAAGGCATGGACAAACTGTACGAAATGATAGTCAAACGACGAAAAAGCCTCAAACAGAAGAAAAAGCGATAACTCTCTACAAAGCCTGCACCTGCCTTTTTCCATTGCCCGAGTCATTGGGTTTGCCATTTCAACGTTGCACTGTTGACATTCATCGGAATGGTTGTTTGTTGTCGAGTTGGATTTATGTTGCATGTGATCGTGATGACGCAGGTGAACCAAAATAACAATAAAAAATTTTGAAATAATTTGTTTAATATAAAAGGGCTGGTCCCGATTAAGCTGCCATTAATTTGCATAGCCTGGTCATCCGTTTGAAGGAGTTCTCTACTGAAGCACTGAAAAACGCTGTGACATTTCATGGAATGCTTGATATCTTATTTTGACTCTTATGGAATATAGAGTAAACTTCTAAGAACATTATCAAGAACTGTATCTTCAAAATCCCAGAATGAAACGGGTTTGAGGACAAAATTACTGTAACTTCAGTGGGCCTAAGTGGGTCATCCGTTTGAAGGAGTTCTCTACTGAAGCACTGAAAAACGCTGTGACATTTCATGGAATGCTTGATATCTTATTTTGACTCTTATGGAATATAGAGTAAACTTCTAAGAACATTATCAAGAACTGTATCTTCAAAATCCCAGAATAAAACGGGTTTGAGGACCTTGTAATTGACAAAATTACTGTAACTTCAGTGGGCCTAAGTGAGTATGAGACCTCATGAAGACGTCTAGATTTACAGGAACTCTGAAGAACACAAGTGATGGACTATAAGGCACTGCCTGTGACACGGTCCACCTCTAAGCACTTTTTTTCTTACCAAGATAGTAGTGTACAACACTGTAGATCAGATATTAGACTGTCAGTGTATTACAAAGTTGAGATGAATCCTGAAGTATTTTTCAATTAAAATGTGTGTTAAAGCAAACGCCTTATCTCATGTTCTTTATCAGGGTGATATGAGGGTAAAAGTTTTTTGAGGTGAGTACAGCAGGATAAATCTCTATGGATACATCTCTCATCTCAGATTTTTTATGTTTCAGAAGAAATAGACAACATTGTCTTCTGTACTTATGTGTTATAGGTTAATTGGAAATTTCACATGTATGAACTAATTATTTGGGCTCTGTTAAAAGGGGAGATAGTTTTGAATCTACAAAGCTTTCTGTAAATATTAAAAGGAGCTTTAACAGACTGATCACTTTTCAGTTTAACTAGCTTGGGTGTTTTACCTTCAGCACACTTTAATTGAACAAACTATCCTGCAATTTTACCTAAATTATTAGTTTTTTTTCTTCTCCAAAAATATACATATATAATTTACTAATTTTTGTACAAACAGTGTGTGTTTGGATAGCCATGCCCTCTGTTATATTAGCTTACGAGAATAAGCCCCCTTTCCAGACATGCTGACAATGGTGTCTTTCTATCCCATATAACTCTAGGGTTTCATCCCAAGAGGAAAGAGATGGTCAGTCTATACAAAAAACCCCATTTAAAAAAACCTGGCTGGTCATGTACAGCCACAATTATAGCGATAGGTTGTAGTCTTACCTGAAATTTGGAATTTGACTACATTTTAAATCTCCAGGAAATAATTATATAATATTATGTGTTTGTTTTTTGAATTTGGTCTTTATTCATCAAACCCACACATCAAACCAAAGTTACAATAAATAAACATAGACGTTTAATGATGCCTTTTTGTGGTTACAGACTGTGAAAAAAAATATGTTAAGATAATTTATTCCTAATTAGAGGGGGTAGTTAGAGTCATTTGTCTTGATTTGATAGGCGAGATGATAAGAGCCTCACTGTAGGCTACATGAAACTTTGATGAAGATCAGGTTTCACATGGGGCTTTTGTGGAGACAGAAGGCAATTCCCTGAGTACCTCCAAATGGACAGCTGAAGATGATGCTATAATGAGGTCATCAAGGCAATCTTTACATTCGTCTTGTCTAATAAAGACTAACCTAACCTAACGTAATTGACATATTTAACAGAATCCATGATGCGCATGAGGAATATTTACTCAAAAATGTATTGTCTTGATTTGATAGGCGAGATGATAAGAGCCTCACTGTAGGCTACATGAAACTTTGATGAAGATCAGGTTTCACATGGGGCTTTTGTGGAGACAGAAGGCAATTCCCTGAGTACCTCCAAATGGACAGCTGAAGATGATGCTATAATGAGGTCATCAAGGCAATCTTTACATTCGTCTTGTCTAATAAAGACTAACCTAACATTCCTAATATCTTCATTCCTATAACTCTCAGTTAAAGTTCAGTACTGTGTTTTATGTTCAAAGTGAATTAAGAGTATCCAGTAATTGACATATTTAACAGAATCCATGATGCGCATGAGGAATATTTACTCAAAGATGTATAATAGGCCTATTTTAAATGCAAGGTTTACACTCAAGTCAATTAGGATTAAACACCTTCATAAAGATAGAAACAGTTTAGAACTTTTGAGGTCAGCAAAAGCTTTTCTTTCGCACAGTTCTGTTGGAAACTGTTTCAGCCAATATGTATTTTTAACAGATTCTTTCTTGGTCACACATGATTCAACTGAGGACTTTCCTATAACAAAGATAGAAATGGTGACAAAATTAAGCGACTGTTGAGTCAGAAGGAAAAGCTAAAAATATTGCAACAAAGCATTTTAATGTTTCCACATTGCAGTCCTACAAGCGGTCACACACTCACATTGCTATTCTGCATATACTAAAACTCTGGTGAAAAAGACCTATGATTTAAAGCAAAAATAATAATAATAATATTAATGCCAAAATGTGTCCAAATCAGAAGAAACCTAGAGATTATTTAGGAACATTTGTGACACCTGTGGAACATGCTGATGGTCTGTTTTCTCAGCTGCAGCTTCTGTTGAATCTTATTGTTTTGAAGGTTGACTTTATACATATATATATAGGTTAGTATGTGTATAAAAATGCATATTAAGCAGCCCATCTTAACTCAGTGTGAGAAGCAAGTGTGACCCTCCTGTCAATCAAATGCAAACCTCTGGACCTATATGTGTAAGAAAGAAAAGTGTGAGATGTGAGTGAGAAATCTACGGAGGAGGGGAAAGCTGTTTACATTTCCCTGGAGAGGGGGATGGGAACAGAGACACATAATGGGTGAGTGTCTGTGCCGAGGGCAGGGGTTTGTGGGTGGATATCTCCAGGTTCCTTGAGGGAATAGCACAACAGAAAGAAGAAACCCGCAGTAAATGGTTGCAAATCAATGCCTGTGTCCTCCCTCTCACGGGAGAGAGAAGTACAGAATGAGAGCCACAACCCGAGCCATGCCCATCAGGCCTGTTTCACCACAATTCAAGTATCAAGAAGCATTATTGGCATTTAGCTTTTTAATTGAATTTCACTACAGTGTCAGTAGAGCTGCAGAACAGTATCAAAAAGTCTGAACAAGCATTAACAATCCTAAAACAACAGATTTCAAACCACTTCTTTTGTCCATTACCTTCTCAAGCTCTGTGGATGGAGTCTTCCACTGGATTTAGGGTCAGGTCACCCTCTTTTCCCAGCATGTTTGGCTGCACATGCAGACTTTGCTTGGGGCGGTTGTGTCTGATTCTGTGTTGATGTTGTACAGTGCATATTTATCATCCAATAGCATAAGAGAGGCATTTATCAGATAATATGAAGTGAAAAACCGAGTAAACTCTGCACTTACTCCTAAAAATGATGCTTTTACAATGCCTTTAGATCACATATGTCATCTAACATTTATGCTATTATACCTTTCAAACGTTTGGGTAACTTTTTTTTTTTTAATTAATATTTCACTTAGCAAGGATGTGTTTAATTGATCAAAGGGGACAAAGACATGTACAATGTTCCAAGGATCTCTGTTTCAAATTATTCATTTCAAATAATTCATTTAAACTATTTATCGATTCAAGAAACCTGAAAAAATATATATATATTATGGGTTCCACAAAAATATTCAGCAGAACAGCTGGTTTCAACATTGATAATAATAAGAAGGTTTCTTGAGCAGCAATCAGCATATTAAAATGATTACTGAAGGATCATGTGACACTGAATGGCTGCTGAAAATTCAAATTTGCCATCACATCACAGCAATACATTTACATTTGAAAATCTTTAAAATAATTTAATCTTTCAATATCATAAATTGTAATAAGATTTAACTATGACTGAGTTTACTGTATTTCCAGTCTATGAAATGCAGCATTGTCAAGCATAGGAGTTCATTCAGGGCCTTCGCTTGATTAACATGTTGCTCTCTTGCTCACTGAGGCTTCTGGAACACTCCTCCGCCACACCACAAAATACAGCATAATTAATCTATGAGAAACAAAGTGTGTAAACAATCACATAAATCACATTGCACCAGCAGTCATGCAGAGACAAATTAATTAGGTCTTTAATCTAATGACAAAGGACAGCTGTCAGACTCAGAATAAACAAACAGGCGTTTGACATCAGCAGACCACTGCAACCCATGAGCAGTACTGAACCGCTGGAGATCCACACGGCCCGCTGGAAAACAGAGCAATGAAGAAACCATCCATGATACATGACTTTATTCTTTATTCAGAAAGCTGGATATGAAATATTAGCTTACGTACATGCTTCAGGCATAAAAGGCTTTTGAAAAGCTTCCTTCTCTCATGTCTTGACTTTGTACCGCCGTAACATAAAGCACAAATGGATGTTTGATAAGTGTGAAACTGCAGCTACACCCAACAGACTTTTTGTTCTGGGGAGAAATCTGGGTCACATCCCACACCCACCTCTTCTAATGGTTTATGTTTCTAGGTCATTATACAATAATTTAATTGTTTGTGCTTAGTGAGATGAGCTATAACTTTAGGACACTATAGAACTAGAAGATTAAGCTAAATTTATATGTTAACATGGAATATAAAACCCTTGTGGAAAAAAGGGATATTTGAGCCCTAAGCTAAATCCTCATCACTTTTGGCATAATATTAATTACTGCATAAATATTTTTGATATGTCTTATTTTCTTTAAAAGATAAAAAAAAATCTGGGTTAGTGTGAAGTACTCAGTTGATGTGAATGGGGCCAATCTGTAAACATTAAAATACTCTCTTTTAGCCAGAAGATATAAACAATATGCATGTTAAAAGGATTTAAGCAGGAAAAAAACACACTTACTAACCTTTTCTGTATGCAGTTTTATCCGGTTTTACTATTTCGGCACCATGGTGTAGTGCCTAAAAGCTTAAAATCACCTAAAAAAAAATCACGAGCCCACCTTTACTGCTCAAACAATAGTTTTAACAGAAGGTTTAATGTAAGTACTTTTATAAAATTAAGCTTCACAATTACATCACTGTAACGGTGATTTTGCTAGTCAAAATTATTTTGTGTGATAATCAACATTTTGCCACAAATTCTGTCGATTGAACTTCACGTATTAAACAAATTCATTCAAGAGAAGCTATATATTAGTTTTAGCAGATGATATTGCCGAGCATCATCTTAAATCTTATCTCATGAACTGATCACTGATAGATAAGACTTTGTGTCTTGTTTTTTACTGCTATTTTTCTTCATAAGTAGACATTTCGATGCCACCTCCACTTTCCTTGAGAATGTGAGAAGGCCACTGAAGTGAAAATGATTTTCGCCTTCAATTCTCAGCAGCCCAAGCTGGGGAACTCCTTTCAGATGGAAATGGAGTGACTTTCTGTTGCCCTGCTCTCTATTGTTCCCTCTCTCTCTTTCTCTGTCCCACCCACTCTATCTGACTCTCTTCTATTCTTGTTCCTCATGTGCCCCTGTTCTCCTGAATCAAACATTTGCAAAAATTTCCAAATTTGCTGGATATTTCCTATCTGACACTAAAATAGCAGTCAAACTCTAGGCAGTATATTTGCCCTTAAACATTCCTGAATTGTTTTTTTTTTTTCATTCTTTAACAAGAACTTCCTTTTACCTCTTTCTTTCATTCATTAATATAAACTGATTACACAATGAACAAGCACCAAACCAATCAAGTCTAGAGGTTGTGCTGGTCCTGTTTGTTATTAGATGATAACCCTGGTATATAGTCAAAAATGTTATTATTTTAGTGATTGAATGCTTTGTATAAAATGCCTTGTTAATATTAGTACAGTGTCACTAAACTTCCATTTACATTTTCCATTTAAAATAACTTACATTTTCCATTTAAAATAGCTTTCTATTGTTCTCTGTTCTTCTATTTCAAATGGAATTTATTCTTGTGATGACAAAGCTGAATTTTCAGCAGCCATTACTCCAGTCTTCAGTGTCACATGATCTTTCAGAAATCCTTCCTTTTGAACAGTAGCGTATATTTAAATTGCTTGTTTAAAAAAGTGCTAAATATTATATAGAAACAAAGCATTCATAATCTCATGTAGTGCTGCTAATTCATTCATTCTGTCTGTTTCAAGACAGTTTTAGTGCAAAGGAAATTGCAGAATTGGGAAACGTTCCCATGATGACACATGTCCATTGACGTGTTGCAACCAAACTCTGCACAGGTTTGTGTTTGAAATTTGGAAATTGACTTGACCTGACATATACCATCTGACTTGATGTGAGTACATTAGAAAGTTATTTTAGAGGTTATGTCTCAACGAGTGGTTAATGTACCCAAAAATTCTCTCAACCAAAAGTATATTGCAATAGTTCAACTGCACAACACAATAAAGGTTCCAAAAGGGGGGTTTTGAAAAAAGAACCATTTTGAGGTCCCCAAAGAAACTTTTCAGTAAACTACAAGATTCGTTCAGATATAAAAAACACAGAAAACCTGTCTTTCTTCTCTAGTACATAGCTGTGGCTATGAACTGTTTAATATTGTATAACATGTTACGTGACATAATGCATTTAATGATCATCATGACTTCTTCTCACGGGCTCTTTCTATTTGTCTTGCCCTGAGCTCACCGCAGTCATTCAGAGCCACATGCCTAATGTTAGTGTTCAGTGCCCATTCTCAGCTTCTTCTTGGAACCATAAAGTCTGGATTTGAGTTGAGGAGGGGGATGGTCAGAGATCTGCACAAAAATGCCACTTACTTGGGGGTTGAAGGCCAAGCAGCACTATTTGCTCGGCGAAGACGTTTGTGAAAAGTGTCACAGGTCAAAGCTTAAAGTTCTACGAGTCTGCGCATGGTTGAGTAAACAAACCGGCTTGGAGTGCATAAGTCACACTAATGCATGAGAGAAAGACAGAGCCATGACACGACACCTTGGAAAAATATAATCATTCATTAAACTCAACAAGCCCCTGTTTTGAAGAAATACAAAAACGAAAGACAGAGACGAACTAGAAACATCAAAGAGCCGGACAGGATTTTCATTTACATTTATTGCGTAATAAGTGCTTTAAACATTTCAAATGTATTCAATTTTATTTTAAGACAGAATAAGAAATAGTATATTTTTCTTGGTCTATTTTTGTAACAGAAATGTCATGTATGACTGCACTATTTGCAACTATATTTTCAGAATTCAATAATGTCATACAGTACTTCACAGAAGACTGTTGTTTATTTTAAAGTAAAGGACATCATTTTGGGCTCTCTATTGCCATCTGTGGCTGAAACATAAAAATTTACATTACTGCAACAGGCTACTGATTTTTTAATTTACTTTCTTTTTTTCTTTTTTTTTGACTAGCTAAACTAAGAGAGCGATAGTAAGATGAAAGAAATACAAGACATATATACAAGACAATATGTTATATGGCTTCCACAGAAGCCAGGCCTACATTTGTTACACTTTGTTAAACTTTTATTAAACTTAATTGACTTGAGGTGAAATGACAGAAAGGGAGTGACAGAGGCTGAAATTTTAAGCAAAATCAAGCTAAACTGAAAAAAAAAAAAAACTACTGGGGTTCAGTAAGTTTAATCCAATGCAAGAAAATTAACTAGCATTTTCTGGATTCTCCTCTTTTATGTACAGGCACCATATTTCATTTCTAACAATTATTGGAACTTACCATACCAGATGGGATCAGAGAGTGACTATTTATTAGAAAAAGATAAGATAGAATTTAACACTGGAGAGAAAAAGAAAACCATTATAGTCATTGCTTGTTCTCTTTCAAAAGTGTTGACTCCATGTTATGCTTAGTGTGTGGGCTGAACTGCTGAGCACAGTGTTCTTCTGTGAAGAGCTTGGTTAAACACCATATATGCGCATCCCATAGATCTGTCACTCTTTTCGGAATCAAAAGATTTCAAAACCTGTTCATTGATAATTGATTGATAAAACCTGTTCATTTATGTTTTTTTCCCCTTAAAATGGGAAAAGATGTCAATAAAATATTAGTAGGTTTTTAATTGTTGCATTAACAGACTTGTTTTACAACCATGGTCCACAATATATACCATACCCAATGAAATTGTCTTTTTTTATTAGTCGCCTAATTTATATCCACTTATGCTTATAAATCTTAACCATGAGTCTGTAAACTAGATGTCTGGTGACCAGTTCTAAACTGGTATGGAGCCATAAAGCGTCACGTCTCCACAAACTCAGTTATAAATGTGTGATTAATGACTGCGCTGGTCTGCCTCATTATCTCCATCTAAACTCTTCCACATGACCTCACAGCGTGGTGCAAATTGAGTGAAAAGCAGTGCAAGTGCGCAAGACAAGGCACTTTGATACAGAAGTCTTTGATTGTTTTAAAGGGGAGGCGAGATGTTGTAAGTAATAAAGATGATCTGGGATTTCTTCATCCACGGCATAAAATATTTAAAATCGCTCAGACTAAGAACCCTAAAACACAAAGTATGTGTGGAGAATATCCTTCACATAAGTGTTATCCATTTATTTTAAAAACCACCCAAAAATAAATGATCAGCTCATTTCAGCTACAGGACGTGCGAACATTTCTCAGTGTCTCTGAAGGTGTGAAGTCAGCACTCACACCTTTAAAAGCTGCTTCTGGCTTACTATTCCTTGCATTTCCATATCTAAACAACAACAAAAAAAGTAAGGTTTTTTTGGTAACTGGCACATCATTTGCTAGGAAGCTAAGCTGAAATGTTGTATGTAATATCCACATACTACTGTTCATAAATTTAGCATTGGTAAGACTGAAAGTCTCATATGCTCACCAAGGCTGCATTATTCAATAAATACAGTAAAACAGTAACATGATTGTTTTCTATTTAATGTTAAATGTAAGTTATTTCTTTGAAAAGCTGAATTTTCAGCAGCCATTACTCCAGTCTTCAGTGTCACATGATCCTTCAGAAATCGTTCTAATATGATGGTTTTTCTTTTACTAAAAAAATGTGTTGCTTAATATTCTTCAAGATTCTTTAATAAGCGGAAAGTTCAAAAGAACAGCATTTATTTGAAACAGTAATCTTTTTAATTCATCCTTGCAGAAATAAAAATAATTTATTTCAAACATTTTAAATGGTAATGTATATATAAATGACTTTTCAAAAATCAGTTTTCGAACAGGCGGCCCATGCAGGTGATTGATCCATGAGTGGCATTCATTCATATTGACCAACCTGATTCCCATCAGCCGAAATGTAAGAGAGAGGCAGAAGGATCTCGTAATGACATACAGCTTTGTTTATGATCAGCCCACTTTCACAAGAGTGAGAGGGAATCAAGAGGTTGACATGGCAACCGGTCCATCTGGTCACACTCCAGCTGTCTTGAGACAATCGTATGGGTTTCAGTGGGGGAAACTATTCACAAGAACGCCTTGAATGTGAAACTCTGTACTTCCTCTAAAGCCACAGATAACACGTAGTCCAGTGTTCAACAAAATAAAGACAAGACAAGCATCTTGCGAAAACAGAATCGATCTCATTGTAATCTTTTTCTGAAAACAACTCTGTATTATAAAAAAAATACATGTGGTTGGGCAGACTTAGGAATGAATATTCCCTTTGTCTTTCAGCTGACTGAAAGTCTTCTTTGTGATGTCAACTTTAAATTCCTATTTGATTCCTCAATATGATTTTAATAACTTTTTTGTATAATATATGACACACATGCTTCTGTTTACACTCCTTTCCACTTCTCTTCACCACAAAAAGTTGCTATATAGTCTTCTGCCATTTTTCTAGTGACTGTTCTGTCAGGGAAGGTCTTCTGTGGTCAACATCTGTCATGCCATCTTGCTTCCATGAGCACAGATTACATCTTCACAGGATCTATTGACTCTCTTGTGGTTTTTCCCGTTTTCATTTGTCACGGTCAACAGTTGTTTCTTCTGCTCCATGCTGTACAGTTTGCAGTTGTTTCTTTGTACAAAGATTAACAATGTAATCATTCTGCATCAAAGATTATGTTTCAGACCAATAAAGACATAGTCATATCCTCTCAGAAAAAAAAGATAGAAAAGCTGTTATGGGGCAGTACTCCTTTAAAAGGTCTTAATATCATTTAGGTTGTAATATGTACTATTTGCACTATTATGTCAACTTTACAGATTCTAATATCAAGTAATGATC
The DNA here is from genome assembly GCF_001515605.1 of Sinocyclocheilus anshuiensis. Classification (NCBI taxonomy): domain Eukaryota; kingdom Metazoa; phylum Chordata; class Actinopteri; order Cypriniformes; family Cyprinidae; genus Sinocyclocheilus; species Sinocyclocheilus anshuiensis. The sequence continues at coordinate 652,309 of NW_015536463.1, read as the reverse complement.
ATGAACATGGAACAACATTTTTTTTAATTCCCTCTTCAATTAAACAGTTCAATCTGCAAGCACATTTTTTAAATTGAAGGTTTGATATTAAATGAACAATCTATTTTTTTGGCTTAAAAACTATCTGGGCTGTGATTTTTAAAGGCTTTCCCAACCATTTATTCTCCCCTACTAGACATGTTTTGCGCTGAGCATCATTTGTTATCTTTAGCTGTGACAGAATTGTGTGTGGGAATGTGATTCATTTGGCATCTTAAATGTCATTAGTCAAATGCTGACCATTCATCCACACTTTTTGATGACTCTGACATTTATTTAGCAAATTCTGTGGAAAAATAGTGAGAGCGCTAGGCTGTTAGCATTGCTAAATCAATAGCATGAGTCAGGGGTTCCTTACCAAGTACTGTGACTAATCTGTGTGCTTGAAAAATGTAGACGTTATGCAATTGATTCAGAACATACAATTGGATAACAGCGAATGTATTTAAACAGATAATATATAAAAATTCCAATGAAACCAATATTGGTTAATGAATATTTTGGTGAATGAATTGATGAATTAACATGCTAACATTTACTGAAAAATAAGTAGGAATATTGCCATTCATAGAATGCATACAACATGGTTGGACATATTAATGAGTCAAGCTAAACAGAACTTTTAAATTTAATCAAAGGGCTGAAAGGCATTTCTCCAGCATCATACAAATAAATACTTAAAGCTGCTGACTACTGAAGCCCTAAATTCAAGTTACCTTTACTGGCCCTCACAGGCAAACATTCCTCATGGAGGAAAGGACCAAGTCATTCATTGTTCCTTCTAAAGCAGGTAGAGTGGCCTTTCTTTGCACAACTACAAAAACAAGAAGAGCGAAAATTAGACAGAGAGAGAGCGAGAGAGAGCGACTCCTTGTACAAAGGTTGATTCATGGCTGAGACATTATTAGTCAGTAATAGAAGAACAACTTCACCCTGATGAAAGCTGGGAGGTGGTGGGGGTGGAAGCTAGTGATGAGGAAGGTGATTCTGCCAGTCACAGGAGCTCAAACTCATCTTTGTGTCCTCTTATAAAGTCTTAGAACAACTATATTATAGTAGAAAGCTTACATGAGCAATGCAACTAAAGGACTTAAAGAGTTATGTAATATTTCTGTCCTTATTATATTAATAGGGAGCGCTGGTAATAATGTCTAAGCTTGAAAAAAGTCGGGAAACACATCCTAAACTAAAATCTACACCAGTATCCCTGAAAAAAACACCTTAGACATTGGAGAAACAGTATCTTGCCGCATTAGATTAAATGATGGGTGGTTTTGGGAATTACAACAAAGAGTTCTTTGTTCTTCTCTTTGTTCTTCTTTTTTCAACCACTCCCTGTCAGGAAGCAATTCCCACACACGGATAGCCTCACTGAGACTTCAGCCCTGGTCTTTGTGGGACCGGAGGGTCAGAGGTGGTCGTGAGGGGTCCCCAGCTGGAGAACGTAAATCCAGACAAGCTTTGACTGTCTGTCTTCTGGGCTGCTTGGTTAATTAGCTTTTCTTTATTTTGGTTTGCACTGGGCTACATGTTCTCAATCAAACGGTGTTAAATATGCCTTAAAATGCAGATTAAATACAGAACGCATTACATACTTTGACCTTGTAAAATGTAAATATGATCTGTAGAATATCTTCACGTCAGTGTAGTGAGATTGTGAGAGCACTCAGACATGTCTTAGCTTGCTCCTGTAGTGTTTGTGTTCTGAGTCAAACATTATCCAGTCTGAACAAGCACTCTGGGTGTTTCTCAATAACAGGGTGTAGCAATAATAAGAGCTTGACTGTCATGAACACACGTGTTGTTTACATTTAACAAACAAACCTGAAAGGAACACACAGTTGGCATTTCATTTATAGCAGAAAACAGTAACTAAGTGCAATTTTGGGATTCGTGATGTACGTTATCATGCCTGTATGATTTCTGAAAAGATTTGCCCTTTTAAATCAGAAAACAGCTTATTATTAAATAGCTAGCTAACCTTTACAGTTATTGTAAACATAATTTACCACTGTTAGGGAAATGAGGTGCACAAGCTGTCAAGAAATTAGATAATAGCTAGCTAGCTAACATTAACATGTCAATGTACATCTGATGAAGAGTTGTCAGTACAGAACATTTTTATTCACAAATAATTCACAGATTGAGGGTAAAACTGAAGAATGAACTTAAAGTGACACATATATTTGAGGTAAAGTACAGAAAATGTTTCTAAACAATTTTTTTTCATGACATTTGAAATCTTGTCAGAAATGATGCACTAAAGTTAAAAAAGATACTTGCAAAATGTTATAGATAGTTAGCATTTCCATTAGCTATGTAAACGGTTAAACCTTTTTTTCCACATAAATAATATTTATATATTAAATATGTTGTCAGATTTGCATGAACGACAAGGATAGGGATTTGTAAATCACATGTTTATGAGAATGTGGTTTATGAGATCATGTTGCAGCAGGAGATCCAACCATAATCACATCAACCCCGCAGCTGCTTTTTTACTGTAAACCGTTCTAAAGCAAAGGCTGAATGATAATGTCTGATTTACCTCAAACTGCTGACTGTCCAAAAATAGCAAGTATATTTACAGATACGTATAAGTGATAAAGCTGATAAGCCCAAAATGGCATGTTAAAGCCAAAACTATTTTGAAGGAGATAGAACAGATTATAGACAGGGAGACATACTATATCCACACAAGCTGTTCTACAAAACCCCAGCAGAACAGATAAACTATTTTTGACCTCTTTATATTTTCCATTCCAGTTCTTGTTAGCTTGCACACAAACTCACATTTACAAAAAAATCTAATTTCTGGCCTGAAAAGAAACCATGTTTCAATCTTGGTAGGATTGTACCAACTGGTTTGTCTTGAACAAATATGAATATGTTTGGACAGCTAATCCTTATAGTCAATTATTTCTCTGGTCATTGCACCATTGACGCAGTTATTTCAATGGCATGTCGTAACACAAAAGTGTATTTATTGCGTATAATCTAGGCACAAATCCAGACCTACCACGCCTGTTCTGTGTTTATTCATTATGTTTAAGGAATTCTGTCTGGCTGGAATCTTTGGATGTTTGCCATACATTTAATTACTTGAATCTCAGTGTCCTCCCTCCATTTAATTTTGTTTGTAAACAGTGCTTTGGAAACCAAGAGCTATACACTCTAAGTGGCCATTCACACAGAAAGCAATATTCCACTACGCTGTTTTTCCAATGATTTAGGTAAACATGCGTTAGACAGACGTGCTTGACAATTGTCACTTGTCTTGCGTTCCACTGCCTGCGTCTCCGTTTTTAAACAAAGAAATACTCTCTCTGATTGGTCCCTAATTCTGGAAATGAAGGACACTGGTGGAACATTTACTGTGATAAAGTGTACACATTAACACCCCCAGAGGTGTGTAAGGCCAGGGGCCTCATTTATAACCGTTGCGTACGCACAAAAACAGCCCTGAAAGAGGCGTACGCCACTTCCTGCGCAAAAGGTGGGATTTATGAAAACAAACTTGACGGGAAAATTTGCGCACATGCACGCAAACTCTGACCCATGCATACGAACTCTTCATGCTGGAGTGAGAAAATTAAGTAAAAACAATGATTTTAAGCTCTGTTTTCATGTCGATATATAGGCTACATTTACATTAAATATTCCAGTCTCATATGGAGATAAGGACTGAAATTACATAAAGTCATTACGCAGAACTTAAACCAAAATTATATGAATTTAGACATATTTGTAGTAAATGCGCTTGATCACTTTTCCTCTTTTATTGACAGCGAGGAGTGCTATAGGTGCACAATAATTCATCTTTAAACTGAACTGCAGATCTCATGTTGTGAGAAAATATTTTTTAGCGAGAACAATGATCAATGATGCGCACTTACTTTGATATTATGGTGGACACTGCTGGATTCAGTGGTCGAACGGTCCATTATCCAGTTTGAATAGGTCCAATGATTACTGTACAACCGCAGCTGCACAGAGGTGTTGATGTCGTGTGAAGTCATATCATCTCCACAACATTATGAAAAGTACCGCTGTATTTGAAGGCTACATCTTGAAGAAAACAGTAAGATTTATGTGTTTCCTTTTTAAAATACTTTGTTAGTGACGCACCGAGTCAGACAATTTTACACTGCAATAAATGGGCCTATCTGTTTCCACTCAAAATAGCTAAAAGATATTCACCTTATCAGCAAAACTTCATAAATTTAGTTTGATTTTAATTGTTTAAAACAATTGAAATAGACTACTATTTGGCCAGTGTTAAAGAATGAGATGAACTCTATTCTAAAATATTTATCTGATAACTATTTTAAACAGTTTTTGTTTTTATTTTTGTTTTTATCTTGATATATGTATTCTAAAACATAACAAGGATACTGGATGATTTTTAGAAATAAAACTTAATGTATGGCACAAATGGCATTTATAGTCCGTATCTCATATTTCCTTAATGTCTTTTATTAAACATTTTGTTAAACATGTGTTAAACATAACGTGGATGGGAATATGCATAGAAATGATATGCAGATGAGGTTATGCATAGTAAAACAAGGCGTTGTAAGCTCCATATATGGTGATTTCGGGGAGGAGTCGGGGTGGAGATGCACGTACACAAACTCTTCCTCTGATTGGGATTTATTGCACAGGTTCTGGCATACGCATGGTTTTATAAATCTGAAAACTTTTGTGCGTACGCAAAATCTAGCTTTTGAGCGTACGTACACTTTTAGGATGAAATCTACGGAGAGTTTTATAAATGAGGCCCCAGGTCTGTAGTCCTATTCCTTAATGATACCTCCACACACCACCTCTGGTGCCTATATGAGATACAAAACTACCATTTTATGGCACAGGTGTATTTAATTTGACCATGCTGGAATTTGAATCTAAAACATGGAAAATGTTGATAAAGACACTGAAAAACTTTGTAAGTAGTACAATTGAACCGTCGTGAAACCTTATTCCCCCTTCATTACTGTTGCTATGTCTGACAAGCCATGGCTCTCTCTCTCACGCAGTGAAAAATAAATTGCGGAGCAAAAAGGACACTGACAACTTGCCGACAGACAAGACAGAGCAGGCTATTTTTTGTCATTTTTATAAGATTAAAACAATAAATAGTGTTCTGTGGCCCACTGTAGCACCTCTGTTCAAGCGGCACGTGCATGAAATAGCATGAAATAAACATGAATGAACATCAGAAGGTATCTTGTTTCAACCACGGAAAGACATCAGTACACACTACTTTTCAAGTTCAAGTCGACTGAAGTTAATCTACTGTCCTGTCTGGTTTGTTTGTCGGACAAAAATAGCAGATTACTGACCTACAGCATCAGTTGTGTCGGTTCACTGCCATTCACAAACCCTCCCCCGTGACCTCAGGGGAATTCAGAATCTCACTGAAGGTAGTAGGTCATCTGCATAATTTTTGGCACTTGTTTTATGGATGCCTTGAATTCGAACATACTAGTATGTACTGTGTATTTGGATGCCATCTTAATGTGTTTTTTTTTTCCTCCCTTGCTTTCAGGTTTTTTTATTTTACAATAAAGCTGAACAGAAATCTTCCAAACATTTCTCAAAAACTTCAGCAGAAAAGTTTTAAATATCTGCCAGTTAAATTTTTTTCTTTTCAACATCACTTGTGTCTTCGCTTGTATTCAGCTTCATTTTTCTGACAGCAAGGCTGAACAGATTCAGAATACTGACAGTTCTCAAAATATACTGGCACTTCAGCTGAAAAGCTTTTATTCTGCCAGTTAAATAATTTCTCAGGTTTGTATATGTGAATGTTCCCTGTGGTAAATTGAGTCCATCTGCCAACACTGCAGACGTCTCCATCCACCGCTCATTGGCATTTATTAGATGCCTGCTTTCCCCCTCCCCCTCCATATGGCAAGCTTACGCTGTTGTCATGGCAACAGCTGCTCCCCCCTCCTGTATCCCATTAGCTGATACAGACATTCCATAAGCAGCAAATCCTGAGGTCTCAATCGGTCAGTGTCAGTGTCAGTGTCAGTGTCAGTGTGTACTGATGTGCATGCATTTGTGTACATTGTTCATGTGTCTGGACCACTGTTTATATTAATATGTATAAATTTGCTACAGCGCAACACCAGTTTCCATTAGCATGACCCTCCAGGCCTTTGAATCGATACAGTGCTGTCTTCTGTCTGGGCTCTAACCCCATGATACCTGATTTTCATCAAGGAAACTGCATCATTTGATTGTTTGGTGGAAGACGGACGACTTGACCTACTTCTGACAAGGCACACAACAGGGCAAGAGGCTGTAAAAACTGTTAAGCACTTACTAAAGCATGAGCTGATATCAATCACTATGCTAAAAAAGAAACATGAATGCAGAATATCAAATTACAGTCATCTGCAAAACAAAATAAGCTGTGAAGACCTTAAATATTATTCATTAATTTGATATGACATTGATATGACATACAATGATATGACATTAAATGTGCACTCAGCAATGTTTTGTTTATGTTGCTGCCGGTTGTCTTGGACTTTATATTGACATCTAGTGGTGTGGATGCAGCGTCATGAGAAAGTTTTCAAGTTCAGTTTTCAATGCTGTTGCAGAAATACCTTTTTACAGTCCTGATTAGTTAATTTAAAGTGTTCATAAATATCCAAAGACGTGACCATGTAAAACAGATCATGAATCATTAGCCAACAACTAATAAAGCAGGTCTACTAATCTAAGTCTTCATTTCAACTTTAAATGTATAACTTAATCATTACAAATAGGTTATTGTACTGCTTTATTCATTTTATTGAGTAATATAGGTACACGTTGTCTGGTTTGTAATTAAGGGCTTGTTTGTGGTGAACTGAAAACATAGAATCTGAGTACTTAGAACATAAGTACTGTCTTTATTTATCCCTGTACTATAGATTACTACCAAATTCTAATCAAAATGGTTCAAAGAGATTAACTTTAAAAAGCCAACCCCCCCTGAAAGTCATGGAATAATTCAAACACTGGCATAAACCTTATCAATGTAATCATAAAAGACCCTGCATGCAGAAGTTGATACTCTTTTGCTCTGTGGCCATGGAGGCCAAAGCAAGGTCAGAGGAGATGAAGATCTGCAGCTGTGAGCTGTAGCTCATATGATTTTGTGTTGTGGTATGCTCACATCACCTCTGGAATGCTACTCCATTCAGCGAACAAAGCTTCACCCCTGCTGTAAGGTTCATCCACCTCAGAGGGGAGGAGAGTTTCGAACATGTTCTGAGTTACTGGAGCAGCCTGAACAGCCTGGGAACATGCTGGAATGAGAAATGTGAACCACCTTCTTATTAGTCAGATCCAAAAGCATGTACTGTACAGAACAAGAGACTTTGTCACCCATAGGCCTCTTTCTTTACGGTTCGCATTGATTCATGGCTTTTGTGTGTATGTGTGTGTGTGTGTGTGTGTGTGTACACATATAAAAAAACTTTTATTTTGGATGTGATTAATCGTTTGACAGCACTAATATATATTAGTGCTGTCAAACGATTAATCGCGATTAATCGCATCCAAAATAAAAGTTTTTGTTTACATAATATATGAGTGTGTACTGTGTATATTTATCATGTATATATAAATACAAAAACATGCATGTATATATTTAAGAAAAATATGTTATGTTCATATATTAAATATATTTATATATAAAATGAAATATAATAATATAAATATATAAATGTATATACATGAAAATATTTTCAAAAGATATACTGTATGTGTGTGTATTTATATATACAAATAAACACAGTACAGATAAATATATTATGTCAACAAAAACGATATATATATTAAACATTTAAGAATGAATGCTTGATACTTAGCTTTAAACAGCAACATTGTTTCTAAAGTAAGTGTCCTTGACATGTAAGAGTGATGGAATCTGGATAAGTCAAAGTCCATTTTGCATATAGACTTAGAATCCAAAAACAACACTGAACAGCTGTAACTGTCATTTCAAACATGTCAGTCTGGGATTTACACTCGAGGCGGGTCTTGTGGGGGAGGAATGGATCAGGAGATTCCAGTCATTCCCTCTGGCTTTGGGGCAACATTTGAAAGCTCGACTCCCCTCTGAACCCCACTTCCAATTGCCCAAGAGAATTCGGCTGTTGTGGTCTGTCTGTCACCATGGCTCCAAGCTTGAGTTTGATTCTGCGCCTGCATCCAGTGTGAAATCTGTTCATTCAGCACAGTCTGACTCCAGTGTCTCGCAGTCAGAGTTTCTCGCAGAAGTGATCTGAAATGCAAGTGCTGTCAGCTGAAAAGGCAGATGGTAGTTTTCACAAGTGCTGTTTATTAGATTAGGCTGAAATCACACTGTCTGTAATAGAAAATTACATAATTGTATTTACATGTGACATACACAACAGATCTAACTCATTGTTAGATGTAATGTTAAAAATGTAATGTAGTAACACTACTTTAGTTTAACTTTAGATTGTCAAGGTTTAGGTAAACATCCCTGCTTCATCTGACTCAGATTATCTTTCACCATCAAAAGGTACCAAAATATCATGGCATTACCATTGTTTACCTGGAGAGGTTACTTGTGAGAAACAAATCTGGTTTTCCTGCCTCCTACTGGTTGTATGAAGTATTACACACATTCACTTCTCCGCCAACACGCATCTAAAAACTGTAAACATATAAAATCACCACACAAAGCCCTTAATTACAAACCCGTCAACGTGTAATTGTATTACTTAATAAAATGAATAAAATAGTACACTAACCTACTGGTAATTAATAAGCTGTTTATATACATTTAAATACATTGTATAGCTTTTGTTTAGATGAAAGAAGAATACAGAAAAAAAGGAGTAGTAGGATCAGTAGGAATCAGTAGGATACAGTTGTTTGTCTAAAATTCGGTAAGAAAAACGGACACAAGTAAGATTGTCGGTTGTTCTGTTGTGTCCTGTTGAATTTTCGGTGTAACTACCTGTTACTGTAACAGCTCGACATCTAGTGGCCATAAATGAAAGGTGCAGAACACCTCCATCTGAAATAAATCAACATTAAAGTCAAAGCAAGTGCTGATTCTGTTGTTGTAGGACAGGGGCAAGTTGTCACACGTTTTTACTTCTTTCCTAATTTAGATTTAGTTTTTGTAACCACATGTTGTAACCTAAACATGTTTATACTTCACCATACATGTCTAACAGATTAAATTATATTCACTCAGGCTTCCCAGATATTCATTAACGTAGTACAGCTGTTACTGTTACAGTATACTGAGTAATGTCACAACAAATATGACAAACTGACTCAAAAAATAATAGGCCTACAAAATAAGTATAGCACACTATTGTACACAATCCAGTTGTCTCTCCAGAGCCTGTGTGTCGGGTGGATCTCTGCCTCGGATTGTTTCCAGTCCTCTGTCTCGGATTATGTCCAGTCTAGGAACCCATCGAAGTCTCGTTGGATTCCTCTCCCCTAGTTGGATCAGGTCGGGACTTCGTAATCCCCGTGTGCTCACGGCTACTCACCTTGATCATCACGTTTGGCTTGCGACCCAGCTTCACTATTTAATTGTCACAATAAATCACTTTTCACTTGCAACTGGATTCTGAGTTCTCTGCCCGTAACATAGACATAATCAAGCAGTGTTTTCTTAGGAGATTTTATTTTTGTACAACCTTAGGCCTACAAAATAAGTATAGCACACTATTGTACACAATCCAAACTATGGACAATTAGACATAATCAAGCAGTGTTTTCTTAGGAGATTTTATTTTTGTACAACCTTTATGTCAAGCCATATTTCACATGTTCTACAGAAATATAGATCAGTATTACTATCGAAATAAATGTACATTCAGAACCTCTCGTCTATGTGGCAGACATTAGAAATGTGTTGTGTATGCATTTGCTTCTGCTGTGCATGCGTGTATCAGTGTGTGTTTGTGCAGCATTTTGTGGGTAAGTGGTTGTTTTCATGCAAAGCGTAGCAGTGAGTAGGCCTAGGCTATTGCTTAAGACTAAACTACAGCATAAGTACAGACTTCAGGCCTGAGCCAACTAAAACGGTCCAGCTGTCAGTTTGTCTTTAGATTGATAATATAGATTGATTTATACAGTCGTTACGACCTAAACTAAGCAAATGTAACATTTGTGTGACCCTGATGATCTTTATAGTAATGGATAAGCAACTACAGCCACTGAAGTCTATGAACAGACAGTGCTGTTCTCCTACGTGTCAGCTGATGGTACATTACAGCATAACACATGCCTAAATTTACAAAACTAGCACAATATGCCTGATGAAAATGAATGAATAAAGCAACTGACTCGTAAGAATCAACCTGCCTATCTGGCAAGTTGTGACCTGACATCTGAATATTATAAGTACTCAATAACAAATTTTGTAAACATAATACAGCATTAATTCGGCACATTACAATGGGCAGTCTACACACACATATACAGTCTAGTCAGTACAGTTTATATAGGATTATGGAACACTGAATTTGAAGAAATATTCAAGTTATAACGCAAGGACTTCCACTGTGTACGTATATGGAATGACGCTATTGCATTACGGCACAAACACGCCAATAGCATCACTTGAGTACAAATCAATAATAAATTTTGTAAACATAATACAGCATTAATTCGGCACATTACAATGGGCAGTCTACACACACATATACAGTCTAGTCAGTACAGTTTATATAGGATTATGGAACACTGAATTTGAAGAAATATTCAAGTTATAACTTAAGGACTTCCACTGTGTACGTATATGGAATGACGCTATTGCATTACGGCACAAACACGCCAATGGCATCACTTGAGTACAAATCAATAATAAATAAAATCATCTTCGCTGTGATGTAAAAGAACATAAATATAAAATGTCCTGTTTTAAAGTTTCCCTCTTCAGATGAGATCACATTGAGCAGTAGACAAAAGGCTTTGGGAGTCTGTGCTGCAGTTATTGGTCGACTCGTGATTGTCTGGTAATATCGGTGAGATGCATAAATCAGTAGATGAGCTGTGAACCGATCACAGTCTTTTACATTCAGTTACATTTACTGTGTGTCCCAATTATGAGACACAGAAGCAAAAATAAGTTATGTTTAAAATTGAGGAAAATATGATTGCTGATGTTCAATCTTGATGATGTAAAAAGAGGAACCAGGAACCCTTTGTGTGAGAACCCACTGTGCTTGTGAGACAGTAAAAAGATCTTCCTCCAATGATGCTCATTTGCATAACACATCAAACACACTGTTTGTCTGTAACAGGAATTAGAGTTCATTATACTTGGGATGGTCAGTGACAAAAGCATTAGATTTAAAAACACATCTTTATGCTTAGGAAGCAACTCATGTAAAATGTGTGAATAAATAACACAAAATTAATGTGCATTTTTATATTCACTGATGTGTTTCATATATGAATAAAATAAATGGATTTTAAAATACACTACAAGGTTGGGGTCGGTAAGATTTTTTTTGAAAGAAGTCTTTTGTGCTCAACAAGGCTGAATTTATTTGATCAAAGATAACGTAGAAACACTGATAGTGTGAATTATTAACGATTTAAATAACTGTTTTCTATTTAAAAAGGTAATTTATTGTGATGGCAAAGTCATTACTCGTCTTCAGTGTCACATCATCCTTCAGAAATCTTCTAATATGCTGATTTGCTGCTTGAAAAGCATGTTATTATCGATGTTGAAAACATTTGCTCTGCTAACATTTCTATGTAAACTGCGATTTTTTTCAGGATCCCTTGATGAATAGAAAGTTCAAAGAAATAGCATTTATTTAAAATAAAAATCTTTTGTAACATAAATGTTTTACTGATTTTTTAAATCAAATTACTGCATCCTTGTGAAATTATTGTTTTTATTTAAAAAAAAAAAAATAATAAAATCTTACTGACCCCAAAACTTTTGAAAAGCAGTGTAGATTTGTAGGTCAGAAATGACAAACATTTGGATTTATGCTTCAATCTCTGTGGAAAAACAAATGAAAGGTGAAAAACCCATTATACTATAGATTAGTTTTGTTATTGCTGTAAGAAACTCAAATGTGCTTTGTTTTTCCAATGATTTGCGCTCCATTGTGGAATAAGCTGCCCTGCCTCACAAACCCTCCATAATACACCAATCATTCATTCTGTCTGCTGGAGCCCAAATCAATCATTTCTACATCAGACGATACTTCAGGCCATTCTAATCTCATTCTGTCTTGGCACGAAAAGAATATCTGATAAATTCAATAGCAAGTGGCAAACAGACACAGCAATGCATGCCACAGAAATCACCGGTTAAACATAGCAGATCATCGCACAGCAAAGGTCAGATTAATCGATTGCTATAAATAATACAACAGTGCAGCTAAAAACATGAATAAAGATATTTTGCATGGAATTGCACAGTATGCAGTACAAGCGAAAAATTAAAAGAAGTAAAAGACAAGAGTACATAGATTTAGGAGTATTTCAGTTTTTGTCTTGCTTCCTGGTTGTGGTGCTAGAAATGGTTCAACGGTCAGGAAGTTCAAGCTGCTTTCTGTGCTGGTTAGTCATTTTGACTATTGACTCACAAGGACTCAATGTCTATGACAGATCACGCCTTTCCTGTTAATATTGAAGCTATTTTTCCAATAGGGATATTTCATATAATTATCTTACTGACCCTGAACTGTGGTCTTTAACCTATAGTATAGTTGTGACTAATTCAGGACATTTCTGTGTGCTTTCTTCATTTAAATGAGTATCACCTCTACACTGGAAACGATGCTGGTCTCTAGCTCTGAGGGGATATATGTGACCCTGGACCACAAAACCAATCTTAAGTCGCTGGGGTATATTTGTAGCAATAGTCAAAAATACATTGTATGGGTCAAAATTATTGATTTTTCGTTTATTCAAAAAATCATTAGGATATTAAGTAAAGATCATGTTCCATGAAGATATTTTGTAAGTTTCCTACCGTAAATATATCAAAACTTAATTTTTGATTAGTAATATGCATCTCTAAGAACTTAATTTGTACAGATTTAAAGGTGATTTTCTCAATATTTAGATTTTTTTGCACCCTCAGATTCCAGATTTTCAAATAGTTGTATTAAATATTGTCCTATCCTAACAAACCATACATCAATGGAAAGCTTAAGTATTCAGCTTTCAGATGATGCATAAATCTCAATTTCGAAAAATTGACCCTTATGACTGGTTTTGTGGTCCAGGGTCACATATACAATATTATACACTAATATATAAACATACCATATAATTAAATCATTCTGGGGGACAACAGGTGGGACGATGTGATGTAACAGAAAGATGATCTCTAAAACTGATCTAAAATGAATTATAGTCGTGTGGTTTCACATACACATTCACATGATTTTTCATTAAACAATGAGTATAATATAGTATAAATCAATGTCTTCCTCCATAATTTAAGAAACAAAAACATAAAATGTGGCATAATAGAATTTTATGGATGTGACAATGTTTAAAACCAGTGACTCCATTCAGGACGATATCTTGAGTGCCAGGAATGACACCGATCCACTGACCAGCTCATTCTTCTTCCTTCTCTTAAATGTTGTGCTGAGTGAAAGAGGACATCAGGAGCTGATCAGAGTGGTGATTCTACAATACATGATGCTGAATTGGCTGCCAGCAGACTTTATTCCTGGATGTATTTGGGTATTGTGTGAGTTGAGAGAGCTGCAGGAGCCGAGAGTGATAACTGGATCCATATGATGCCTTTTTTGTTCTTCTGAACCAGCGTTACTCAAAGCGCTCATAGTTTCGAGTTTGTCTTACTCGTGGCACCATGTCGATCAACAGCCTGCAGGAGAAATTAAGAATGGAAAGATTCACATTAGAGACATTATAGTGTGAATGACAGAAACTATCAGTATGTTCTCAGTGCATACACTTACTTGACCCCATAAGCTAGAATGATGAGTCCAATCAGGACCCCAATGGTTCCGTCCAGGTACCAGATGGTGGGATGATGTCTAAACACCTCAGCACTGATGAGGATGGAAAATCCCATGATGCCTCCAACCATAGAATTAAAGCCTTCAGAAAAAGAAATGAATAAAGAGCAATTACATTTTATGAGTTGCTATGAATTTCATCTTCATGACACCTTCGTTCAAGGTTAATTATTACTAATTATTTTCATTAATTGAAATAAAGCTTGAAAATTAGATGAAAAAGTTCAAAAATTTATGGAATGAAAATGAGAAATATTGCCTGAAATAAGCTTATGTATTAAAATTACTAAAACTAAAACTGAAATAAAAAAGAATGAAAGGTAAATAAAAAAAACTAATAAAAAACAAGAAAATTACTTAAACCAAAATTAAAATGAAAACTGAAAATATAAATTCAAAATATTACAATATAATTTATTGTTATTGTTTTGAATCGCTATAGGGTCATTCCGTGTCAACTCAACCAGAGTTCCCCGGCTCAAATTTTTGATTTTGCTAATATTTTTTCTGAAGAAAGATAGACATGTATAGTGATGAAAGCCAAGGTATTAAATTTTATGGATGAATATTTACTGACTAATCCACTATTTTGTGGGGGGGGTAAAAATGGCAGTTTTCACCTAAGATTCAGAGTCGAATTACAGGGGGGTAAAAATGACTTCAGAAAGATGCAGCATTGATAGACATGTATAGTGATGAAAGCCAAGGTATTAAATTTTATGGATGAATATTTACTGACTAATCCACTATTTTGTGGGGGGGGGTAAAAATGGCAGTTTTCACCTAAGATTCAGAGTCGAATTACAGGGGGGTAAAAATGACTTCAGAAAGATGCAGCATCATAATGTTACTTTTACACAGAGATTGGTAGGTCTGTTAGTAAAATCTGTTGACTTTAGCAATCTTTGTTGCATTATGTGCCAATGGTGGAGTATTTCTCAATACTTATAGTCTCTTTTTTAACTCAGTTCTCCCAACCAACTTTCATCTTGGCACAGCAGTTCATTTCACATTCAAAATGCACTAAAACTACCAAAACACTTCA
Source organism: Sinocyclocheilus anshuiensis (assembly GCF_001515605.1). Taxonomy (NCBI): domain Eukaryota; kingdom Metazoa; phylum Chordata; class Actinopteri; order Cypriniformes; family Cyprinidae; genus Sinocyclocheilus; species Sinocyclocheilus anshuiensis. Next base: position 637,201 of record NW_015536463.1, on the reverse strand, counting down.
TACATCTCTAATCAAGTCTGTAACACCAGCAAATTGAAACTGAAAGACTAACACCTATGTAGGTGTTCCGTTTCATCTAATTGTTTTGATAGGATTTCATTTTTATAGATTTAGAATATATTTCAATATGGTATTACTGTAGAAATATAGCAAATTGCTGCCTGTATTATTTTAGGTTTTGAACTTAAGTTTAACAGTTTTGAACATAGCATTTAAATGTGCAAACTGGCCTGTAGATACATAGGTATTTGGTTGTGTCTAAATGAGAAAAGATTTCATGTAATTTTAAAGATGTAGTCATAGAATGCATTTGGGGCCAAAGCAATAAAAAATGATCCACAGTTAAGCCCACATAGATTGCTGTTGTGCTCACTATGTGAAGAGTTTTGAAAAAGTGACCTAAAAAGTGATAAATTGGTGCTTGCGATTGTAAAAAAAAACTGTAATATATTCATAGTCACAGAGGCAGGTGGCACCATGATGTTGTGAGCTAATAATATTAACTAAATGAGAAACAGTGCCATGGTGTGTGTGTGTCATACCATCAGTGATTAGGGCTCTGCTGGTCAAAATCCTTCCCAGCATGAACTTGGCAACAGCAAGAATGACACACATGAGGCCACTGACGATAGAAACGCTGAACAGGAAGTCATCCTGGCAGAGAGACAGAAACAGAGAGAAAGCAGAATTGTTCACAGTAGAAATGATGCAGGGCCCATATGGTTGAATCATAAATTGGGAGGGGGGCACAGACAATACCAATATGGAGATATTAAAGCCTGAACTCTTGTGGAAGTAAAAGAGGGATAAAAGGATAACAATATAACAATATCAGTCGGTCTTTCATTTATGTCTTGTCGGCTCTTGAGGCGATACAGAGATGAAATGCAGTTCATTTTAAGCACAAGTGAAAAGTATCTAACTTAATATTTAATAAGGAATCGAAAAAGCATGATAAGAGGATTAGACTAGACTAGATATAAGACTCACAAAAACTGATTTACACAACAAATATGATGGCTTTAAATACAGTAAACAGAACTATTCTAATAGCTGTGAAAAATGAACATGTCTGTATCAGAATTATGGACAAAAACTAAACATACATGGTCAGTGAAACTGATCACAAAAGCGTCACAATAAAAAGACATGACAAGATGCAAAATCAAAGACACATGAAAACATTAAGTGGAGATCTCCAAACAAAACACCAAGAAAAAGGAAAACAAAAAGTACAAAAATAGCTATTATAAATAATAAAACTGCATAAATGACTCGTATCAGTCCTGAGGACATTTTCAGGTGCATCATAGATGAACTACAGCTGTCTCTTTTGCTTTTTTCTTGTCTCTCCAAACTAAGAATGTCTGCTTACCACCCACACAACATCCAGCAGCATTTCTCTTACATTTCTAATAAGACAGTTTGTTCAGAGTCCTTCATCTCCGAGGAACAGCTGAGAGACAAAGAATGTGTTTAAATTCAGACTTTCATCTGTTAAGCTGTAGACTGGCTAGTTAAGACTGGCAATTTGGATGAATTGGACCACACAGTTTTCAATAAGGCCACCTTAGAGATTCAGAGTGATGGCCATTTGCCAGTGAAGGGTGCTGACATGAAGAGTCCAGGTCTAATGAATGTGGAACTGCAGGCTGATAGAATGAAAAAAGCACATTAAAGAAGGTGGAAGCCCATTTCCGAATCATCCATCCTAATGCAATAGGAGAGGGCCGACAGAACGACAGAAGGGGCTAAACAAGGCTTGAAAGAATATATGAATAAATTAAACTATCTGTGATGACAGTAAATATTTACATCAGGTCAGCCTTTCAAGGAAGAGGTGACATTCACTAGTGACTTGTTGAGTGATGACACGACACACACACACACACTTAGATGTCAGTATAAAGTGGAAAATTTCAATATAAATCATCTATCATTATATATGCATTTACATAGATGCATCCATTTAAGTAATAATTTAAAACGTGCCAAATTATATATATATAATATATATCTTAGTAAATTAGTATATTCGGTGCAACCAGTGTTATTTTAGTATTATTTATATGCTAATGATAATTGTAGCATTTGTGAATGTTTTAAATCAGTTTTCATTTTAATTTAAGTTTTATTAATTGTATGTACTTTGTCATTTTTAAATACTTTTATTTAGCTTTAATTTACTTTATTTCAGTTTTAGTAAATTTAGCATCTTTAACTTTAACTTTTAAATTTTTCATTCAAGTTTTTCATCTGATACTTATAAAGTATTATATTTTAGCTTCATTTAAATTAACCAAAACAATGTTTAATAGTTTTAGTTTTAGTTAACATTAACAATAACAATCTTGGGTGCAAGTCACTCATTCCACTCCAGATTTTATTTAGTACTAAAATCTTGGCAGCATTTTTCATCTACAAAAAAAAAAAGACATATTTAATATAATTTTCTGCACATTAGAAATTCATCAAATAAACCACAGAGGACAGTGATAAAAACTCAATCTTGATCGTCACCCTCCTGCTGTGCTGATGGAGTGAACCATAACAGACCCCTGACACCTATTATTCCTGTCAGCGGCATCTATGTGTGACTCCAGATTACTGCCGTTTCCTCGTGCTCATTAGCATTTTATAGTCTGGGAAGATGAAAAGGGTGTGAACTGCTATTTCCCAGCCAGAAAAAAATAAACACTGAGTAAAAACACTGATTTACATTTAGATTTTCTTTGATTAGAGAGGTGCCTTTAGGCTGTCAATTTTTTCTCTCTGTTATTCCTTCTCCCCTCCTTACATGTTTCCTCACTCAGCATAAACAGAGAGAGTATTTCGTGATGCACCGATAACTGCAAGTCTCCAGACCTGGATATCAGTTAACATTTTGTTGGTAGAGGATCATAAAAATAATGTTCAGTAATGTTAGAGTAGGGATGTATCAGTGCTCAGAGATTTATCAGCGGTGTAAAAGAGATGAAAATAGACAGCGATTAAAATCGCAATAGCATTAATCACCACCTCTGAAATGATTATCCTGCAGCTCTTTGGAGTGGTGCCAGTCTTTGATTAATTAACGGATAAAGACTGAACACATTCCTGTTAACTGTGACTGCTGGAAAAATTCACAACTGACTGTGAGATGAAATACTGCAGTGTAGAAAGAGTTTGTCAGGTAACCTAAAGTCATTTTTAAGGGTCAAAAGAGGTAGAACGAGGTTCTTAAGTTAACAATTTATCATTTGACTTTTTAAGGTGTGAAGATGATTGTATTCCATCTATTTGTCAAACTCACCATCTATTATATTCAATGTAGGAACATTAATCTTAAAATGATAGATATGACACACTGCCATTGAACTCACCACTTCAGGAAGAAGTTTGGTGGCCAGATCATGGATGGCCTTTCCCAAAATACACATAGAAGACAAGATGAAAATCACTCCCAGGATCACACATGCTCTGTTGATGGAGAAAACCAGAAAAAATATGCTGATAAAATAATATATTTAATCAATTCTTGAATTAGTTTATATGATTTGAGTTATTTTATCGTTCAAATGTTTGGGGTCAGTAAGATTTGTTTTAAAGATATTAATATTCAGCAAAGATGCATTAAATTAATTAAAAGTGACAGTAAATACATTTATAAAGTTACAAAAGATTTGCATTTCAAATAAAGGCTGTTCTTTTGAACTTTCTATTCATCAAAGAATCCTGAAAAAACACATCACAGTATAAACTTTTTCAACATTAACAATAATAATTGAAATGTTTCTTGAACACCAAATCAGGATCATGTGACACTGAAGACTGGAGTAATGATGCCAAAAATTCAGATTTGTTAGCACAGACATAAACTAAATTTTAAAACATATTCAAATAACAGTCATTTTAAATTGTAATACTATTTTACAATATTACTGTTTTGGTCACACTGTATTTTAAGGTCCAATTCTTACTATTAACTAGCTATGAACTACAACTTTTGCCTCAGCAAACTCCTAATTACTGCTTATTAATAGATAGTAAGGTAGTTGTTAAGTTTGGGATGCAGAATGTAGAATATAATCATGCAGAATATGTGCTTTATAAGTACTAATAAACAGCCAATATGTTAATAATAGGCAGGCTAATAAGCAACTAATTAATAGTGAGAATTGGTCCCTAAACTAAAGTGTTACCACTGTTTTAACCTATTTTTGTACAAATAAATGCAGCATTGGTGAGCATAAGAGACTTCATTAAAAACAAACATTTTTATGGTAGTGTATATATTATTATACCTCTTCTATATTTTGTATATTTTTTTGTAGCTGATGTTGATTCATGGTTAACAAGCAATAACACTGACAGTTTCACAAAGGTGCACCTGGGGAACACTGGCCTCAACTGATTTACAAATGCTTCGTTTTTTTATAGTAAACTTGCAGAAACCTGATCCACTCTGAAAAATATTAAAAGTGCCCACAATACATGTTCAGATTCTCTGTATGACAAGCGGCCACCGGTACACCTACAGAGACCTGCAATTCTTCTCTAGTATTGCACTATAAATCTCCCTTTCTGACACATCGACCAGAGAAATGAGATTCACGAGCCCCCCAAAGACTGAGGATGAAACCAGCAGCACAGGCCTTTATCAACGTAATACGTCTCCAATTGAGACAGTCAAGGTGAAAGCCAGAAACAAGGCAGATCACTCAACAAACCTGATAAATCAAACATGTTCAGACTTAAAACATGTTGCACTGAATGTTGGTAGGATCTAGTCGAAAGAGAATAGATTTTGTTTTCTACCATGCTCCAGCACAATTCCAAATGCACTAGCTTTACTAAGAATAGCACTGACAGTGAAATGTTGACTTGTATTTTAAAATGTTTGGAATGTTTTTTTTTGTTTAGTGTTAGTCACAGAGGAAGCATTATTCATCCTTTTTAGTGTTTTGCTGCAGGTTTTTTGTACTATGCAGTGCCCTACATACCACAGACAGCTTGGCTTTTGTTTACTTACATGTATTCTCTATGGGCAGAGTGCACTGCTGCAGCGTTGCTATAGCGCCACAGCACTATAATGGAGGAAAGAACATCTAACATCGCGTCAAACTGAAAAACAACAGATTCATCAGTGCTACAGAAATAATGCTCATTACATCATCTCACTATGTCACAAACTTAGGTCCAGTGATACATTTAGTCTAATGAAACACTCCCACAGCTGCCTTGAGCACAAGAATGTAATGAATGTAAACGTAATAAATCAAAAACAAAACCTGGATCATAACAATATCCTGTTAAGCAGCTCCAGTGTCATAGCAACCATCTCTCATATCCTACATTTGGTGTTGGGATAGGCTTAACACGGACAACATTTAAATAATATTTACACATAGCTTGACAACTGAACATTAAGCAAAAACAAATGCACACATTTCCAGAAACTTTTGCCTAAAAATAAAATGTAGTTCATTAACACTGAAGATTATACTTACGGCAAATCCAAAAGCTGATGCACTGTGTCTCATGAAGGATACAGCTATTGGGGGAAAACAAAACAACAGAAAAAAAGAGAGAAAGACTTATATATTAATGTATTTATATATTACGCCACAAAGCATAATTAATACACAGTACAGCACTTTACAGCACTGACAAATGTAAAGGAGCGTCTGATGGATGTTAAGCTGTTTCTGAACTATACTTTGTCTATTATTCTGAACTAATGTTTGGTAACAAAACATTAAAATAACATAAAAATAACAGTATTACCATTGTTGTTGGAAACGGTACAATGACAATACTTTGTATTTTTTTTCTGAGCAGCATATTTCCATGTAAATATCATCTGCATTATATAATATGTATTATTCTATTCTACTCTATTCTATTCTATTCCACATTATGTGTAAGGACACAAGTCACACAAAAATTTATTTCACATCAAAAACAAACAATTCTAAAATAGTAATATAATATTATATATTATAAAATAATATAATATAATATAATATAATGTAAACCTAAAAGCTGTAACTGTAAAGCTAGAAAACATTATAAATGGAATAAAACAGCATGTCTTTAGGACAGACAAAATCATAGACAGTCAACAGAGGGCAACAGACAAATTGCTTTTAGAAAGTCTGGGAGGGGATTGTTACTTTTGTGAAACATCAGTGAGTTTCACACAGAGAAAATGCCTCCTGTACATGTTCAGCTCAAAGCACAGGTCTGTTGTACAATGTCAGCCGTTGTAATCAGATGGAAGTGCAATTGTCAAATCCTATGTTACATTTATCAGTAACAGAATGCACAGTCAACTCACCCCTCTATTTGCATCTATTAAAATGTGAATTGAAAAAGGCTGCCCATTGTGTTTTGACTTTTTTGACAAAGCTGTAGAGATATGAGGCTCTCCATTTTACCAAGCGTGAGCTTGCATTTGAGAGGCTCTATTTGCTGCCCCCCTCTTGAGTGGAGAACCCTCACTGTTCTATTGATCTCCAACTTTAAAGACAGACTCGACCACCACGTGTCATAGCAACAGAGGGGCTGCACATCGCATGATATCCCACACTGCCCTTGAAACAGAACAACACTTCTGCTCAGGAGTTCTTATTATGTATGAAAAACAAAAGATTTTTTTGTTTATTAAACCAAATGTTAAAACAACTGAGGAGCCTATAACAAATGTTGATGCATTGTAATATACGATATCCAACAAGTCAGTACAAGTGTAAATCAGTGGTTTAGTTCAAGTTTGGCCCAGATCGTGTTTCCATCACATTCTCTCTCTTCATTTTATTTCTCAACTCTCTCGATGAGTAAAAATGTGGCAAAAAGGAAAGAAAAACACTACTAGTTGCACAGAAAAACAAGTACATCTAGATCCCTTGAATTTCTGCATTTAGCAGACCAACAAAGGGCCCAAAACTGTAGCTGAGGGGTCATAATACTAGAACGAACAAACAGCCTACATTCTTAATAACTATGAACTATAGATTTTGTGAACTTGCCAATATGAGCAGATAAAAAATTACAGGTCTATCTGGAAAAAATAACATCCACATTCTTCCTGGCCTATATGCATATGAAATATCCCCCCCCCCAAAAAAAACTGAGCACATAGGAAGGAATGTGATGATCAAAGAACTCAATAAGCACATAGCTGTGTTGTTCAGGTGTCAACATACTTTGATTTGTTTACCGTATCTTAAGGCTCAGGTGGAAACTGGAGGTGGAAAGTGTAGGTTGGTCCAGATCTTTTGACAAACAGCAGGTCTGAATTGGGGAAATTTCTGCATACTTTAAGCTTCCAAATCGGAACACAAAACGAAAACTCCCTGTTGGGCGTTTACTAACAAGACACAAGACACCTATTAACAGGAGAAAAGCTGTAGAGGAAGAGACAGAGAAGACAGAGGAAGATGGCTGGCTTCTCTGATTTGCACTTAGTCACTATTTCACTTTCAGTCTCTCCTAGTCTCGAGTGTATGGTCCAAAGCCCCTTTCAAGTAATCTCAGTTCACGCAGCAGCTCTGTTTACAATGTCTCTGGATAGCTATTTCAGGCAAGATCAACTCTTATCTTATTGAAAGAGGGAAATAGTGAAATTTAAAAAAAAATAAAAAATAAATAAATGCCTTCCTCACATTTAAATAACATCATAAATCAGCAACAAAATCAGACATGAAATGTCTCATAAATGTTGTTTCAAATGCTCAAATAGTATATAGTATTACAGGTTGGTCCAGTCCAGTCAAAACACAAGTGCAGTTCTAAAGGAAATCTCAGGTTTCTCTGAGAACCAGAGCTTCTAACAGAAACTTCAGTGATGCAATGATTTTAACAATTTATTTAGGAAGGTGAGTTCACATTTAGCATTTAGCAACCAGTCATTTCAATGGGAATCCTTGCAATTCACCCTTTGCAGGGAGTTTGATTGACAGGCAATCTGACCAATCATAATGCCGAATCCGCCATTTTGTCCAACAATCAAACCAGACAGGAGAGTAGATTAACGTCGGTGGACCTTAAAAAATATATTAACGTCTTTCCGCGCTTGAAACAAGATTCCTTCTGATGTTCATTCATGTTTATTTCATGCTATAACTAGTAAAGAGGAAGAGATGATCAGTTCACGTGCCACTTGAACTGAGGCGTGACACATTAAAGAGCCACAAAACGTTATTTATTGTTTGAATTTCTTACAAAATGACAAAATTTGAAAGCTGAGACTTTATTTCATACCAGAAGTAGCCTGCTCTGTTTTGTTTGTCATCGTGTTGTCAGTGTCCACTTTGCTCCACTATGTATTTTTCACTGTGTGAGAACGTGTGGCTTGAGAGTGGCATGGCTTGTCAGACGTATCAACGGTAATGAAGGGGGGCAGGTCTTTTCGAAGGGTAAATAGGAATTTCGCCTGAGGGTGAATGATTCCCCACACAGCTTACACAAATCCGCACTGTTTTGAATGTGACTTCTGTGTGTTTGGTGCTTTGTACATCTCTACATGCCTGTGAAATGTGCCTGAAATTGTCTCTAACTTGGCAGTAACTAAAACCACCACATTGCACATTTAAGTTTCTCACATCATTTTTTTTAATGAGTCTTTTTTGGATTTTTTTCAATGAATCAGCTAATCCAATTCACAAAACCTGTCTGAATGATTTCTTCAGTTAAACTCGCTGAATCAGCGATCATGTAGCAGCAGTTAAACTTTAAAGGGATAGTTCACCCAAAAATGAAAATTCTGTCAGTAATTACTCACCCTCATGTCGTTCCAAACCTGTAAGACCTTTGTTCATCTTTGGAACACAAATTAAGATATTTTTGATGAATTCCGAGAGCTCTCTGACCCTCCATAGACAGCAAGGATCCTAACACAATCAAGGTCCAGAAATGTAGTAAGGATATCGTTAAAATAGTCCATGTGACGTCAGTGGTTCAACCGTAATTTTATGAAGCTACGAGAATACTTTCTGTGTGCAAAGAAAACAAAAATAATGACTTTATTCAACAATCTGTCTCCTCCGCGTCATTATAGCGCCATTTTGGAGAGTATCACATACGTCATGTTATACTTTTGTGACACTTTTGTTTTTTTTGTGGCACTAAACAACATTAAATGTATCTATTAATTGTAATTGCATGGAAAAATGAAAAAGGTCATTCTTCAAAATTTGTTCATATGTGTTCCACAGAAGAAAGCCACATGGCTTGGGTGTGTAAATGATGATACTATTTTCATTTTTGGGGAGGACTGTTCCTTTAATTAGATTGTCAATTTTATATAATTTCAAAAACAATAATCCTACATTGGTATTTGGTGTAATGCAATGTGTTTATGCCGTTTAAGGTTAAAAAAACATTGATACCCTGTCAGGCCGGAGCGACGAGACAAAAACATTAAAACCCATTATAAAGGAGGCATTTGTCGCATCCAGTGGGAACATAATTACTGATTATAATGACTTATACTCAGGGGTGTGAAGTAACGAATTACAAATACTAACGTTACAGTAATTAAGTAGTTTTTATCAGTAATTGTACTTTTTTGAGTAGTTTAAAAATTGTGTACTTTTACATTTACTTGAGTACATTTTAAGTGATGTAGAGCCGGCGATCCACAGCGCGAAGTTTATGTATTTCCTCAGCGACCAGCACGGATCAGCTCTAGGCATGACGATGCAGATATCGTCTTCTTTTGGAAGGCCAAACAAAGTCATTTCGCTTTCACAACGAAACACAGCGTCTCCACGGCATGGCGGCGGCAGCAACAATACTACAGCGAGAATAAAAGTTACGCCTTCTTTCTTTACGTGAACATATGGGCGGCGTTATGCAAATCTTCCCACATCGTGACGTAGACATGTGGGGGCGTGTTAGAACGAGACGTTTTAGGTAGGCGTGGTTGACTCTTAACTTTTATAAAGAATATCTCTTTGGATTTGAGACTTTAGTCTTTGCAACTTTACAGATCTTCTTTATGCACCAAGAGCTTGTAACACTCCAAAGAGAAAGGAAAAATTGAAATCGCATCATATGACCCCTTTAAAATATAATTTTCATTGCTCCGAAACAAACACATAGGCCTACTGTACGAACTCAACAGAACGACAACAACATTTTAAATTCCTCTTTGTAATGAATGAGGAATGGTGGGAGAACCCCTCTCTGAGAGCTTCGGGCTGATAATGACCACCGCTCCTGCTTTTCATCACGCTAATCCCCATCTCAGAGGAGCCGAGCTGACTGAGGATGTCGTCCTCTTGTAAGACTGTGTGTGCTATGAATTTCAAAGGAGAACAGAGACGTCAGCGAAACAGAAAGTAGAATTTGCTGCTTCCTGTTGATCAGATTTCTAAAGGAAGAAGACTTTAAAAGCTTTGAACTGTCACAAATATTCGTCAAAGCTTCATTGTTTATTTAAGGTTGTGACTTGAGATGTCACCGATAGTCCCAGGATTCTCTTTTCAATGCTTTATTTGTGGTGCAGTGCAGCTAATTTGTTGTTATGAAAGGAAGAATCTTCCATCCATTTTCTGCAGTGGAAATCCAGTATATTTATAACTGACTGGATAAATCAATAGCCAGTGTCTTGCTAATTCTACTGCAATCTATTTGAAATCAATTTTAGGAGCGCCGCAGAAAGCGTCACTTTAAAAGAGTCAATAGGCCTAAGCGAATATCAATACATAACATGCTCTTAATACCTTAGTGTCAGGATAGTGACTAAATCATCCCACATATGTGAATTTAACATTAGTCTGTGTATATGCAATGGATTTAATCTCCAATTCCAATGCAAATTAATGCTAATTCCTCGACCTCATGTAGCAGTCACGTTAGGGGACGCTGTCTATCACAACAATGCTCTTCCTCATCTCTGCTGCAATATGTTGTCTTTAATAATTCACAACCTACAGCGCTGGGCCATTTGCCACATGCTGAGAGTTTACTGCACTCCCAACCCTCAGTGCAGTTCACCAGTGCTGTGAGCAAAGTGATCAAATTTAGGGAATTTCATTCGAGAAACGGTGGAGTTTAGGCTTCATATGAAATATGATCATCATATAGTGAAAGGGAGCTGATGCCATGTGCTCTGTGGGTGAGACTAGCATTGAATAAAGTTTAAAAGTGCACTTTAAGGGTCTAACAACTTTTTTTTAAATTATGTTTCACATAACCTGGTTTCCAGAAACTCGTTCTCACCACAAACAAACATATAAACCAACCAACCACAGATCTCCACAGTCTTAGAGAGAGAAAAAATACTAATTGAATCAGAGGGGGAAAAAAAACATTTGCATGATTATTCCAGAAAAGGAATAAGGCACTTTGCACATTCATAAAGTAAGCTGTAAATCACACCATTATTGGATAGTGAAGCAGTATATCAGTGACTCATTGCCCCAGTGACTTGACTGTTTTCTTAGATTACTGTTCAGCTGTGAGCTGGTGGAATAGTGTGACTTTAAAATGTATGTGTTTATCCACAAAATAATTTACACACTGCCTTGCACACAGCGACACACAAAATACTTCAATGCATTTCTAAAGCATTTAGCATAAGAAATGTGAAAAAAATGCAGGCGTATTTGTCTTCACTTTATAAGACTATAAACCAAAATGATTTAGTTTGCTTATAATGCCAAATACATTTGAATTTTATATGGTACTTTGGATTTACTTTAAGTCAGTAAATACCGCAAATAAATAAATCGTATTGTTTTATTGTGGTTGTTGAGATTGATATATATCAGTTCTTGATATAATAATAATTTGTTTTGAAAAAAAAAAAAGATTGATAGAGGAGATTTTATGCATAATTTGCATAAAAGGACTTTGATGGCCTGTAGCAAAAAAGGTTTAAAAGAGTATTAGATTATGACTATTAGATTAGATTATCAATTTTGCTGTTATAATGTGGAGACGTTATATAGACCTTTGACAACAACAAAATAGAATTTTGCAAACATTTTTAGGAAATATTAAATTTCATGCAATAGTACAAAATGTGACATTCCAATGAAAATGCATTCATTTCATTATTTTAACAAGTTGGAGAAAAATCTCTTTTAAGGCAAATATCAAGAAAGAATTCCCTTTATTCCCAGAATTATTCACAGATTCCAGGTATTCCCTCCTGTGGGACCAGCCACACGTCTGACCCTCCTCCTCTAAAGGTACTGCATCCAGGTTCCAGAGACTTAATCTAGGTTGATTTATTGAGGTCACACTCACAGCACATGCAGCTCACGTCTGAGCTCGGCTTCCAGGAGCCCCTTGAGACCAGAGACTCCCCGCCAATATGGCCGGCTGAGCAGATTTGTTTGGCTGCCGTTTCGCTGTTAACAGGAAGAGAGTTGCACCTGCTTTCTGCTGCAGAACGCTATCAAATACTGATATAGGCTTCAGGACATGCCAGATTGACAGTGTTTCTAAGGAAGTTTTATGGTTTGCATGTTTCAAGGCATTTCAATTTAATGCGGCATGTGTGAAGAAGCATGTGACAGGATTGGCATGCCCACAGACACATCTGATTCCCAGTCAGAGCTCACGCTCAGTGAGCGTTCGACTGACTGAATTACTGAATTACTGAATACATTCTGCAGGACTGAAAATAAAAATTTACATCAGTACACAGTAAACATTAATAATAAAGAGATTTTAAATTTCTGGAAAAAAGAAAGCTGGAATAATATTAAATGTTTTAATTGTTTAACCTCTACCTGACAGCAGAAGCTTATGATTTTTACTGCATGTAGCTGAAATAAAATGAAAAAATGAACAAATTAATTTAATAGGCACTGCTAACAGAGATAAAACATCCAACTGGACTGAAGTAATCTGTTATAATTGCTATTTTGACATTTTTGGGTGGCAATAAATACAGGGCCAGATTTACTAAACAGGGCAAATTAGCATTATAGCGCAGTTACATACAAAATTCTGCGGGTGATTAACTAACAATGTGCACATTGAAGAACACAGACGCAGCCAGATCATTTCCATAATGACCAGCGCAATCTACCAAGAGCAGCGCAAATTACCGCCTGCTTTAAGACATACATTTTTTGGGGTGTTAAATAATGGCGCAAATACCAGTAATTTGACAAGCTCAAACGTTAGTAATTCGCTTTGCGTGATTCATTAATTCATCAATTTTGCTCTGAAAGGGAAACTCCTACAAATGCATATTTAATAATGTCAGGCGCAAAAATAACTGTCCACTCCTTTTCAGCGCCAATTCTTCAATGCGCGTCTTTAGTAAATCCTGACAGTACTATTTTAATGTCAAAAGATGGTTTGCGCTGGTGCAAGCTGTTAGTAAATATGGCCCGCAGTCTTAGATACTAAAGATTTCTGTTTACAGTTTCAGCCTGTTTAAAGTTTAATCAGAAAAGACCTAAATAAAAAGACCTGCTTTGTTGGTATAATGACTTCATATTACTCAAAAGCCTCTCTGGTGTATTTTAGAAAAGTCTATTAGACTGTGGAAACTATAATTACATCACTAGACAAATATTGAATCACCTTAAAAATATATTTCAAAAGAAATAATTTTTTATTAAAACACAATTAAATATTTTGACTTGAAATTCTTCACAGTGAAACCTAACCCAGGTTTTTAGGACATATACAATTATGCTTAAAGCTAAAGTGTGTGATATCTGAACCAAATAACGTCACCAAATAGAATAATGCCAAAACAGCAATTGTATTCAAACAGATGCTCTGAACACTCCCCCTGTCTGTCAGTGGTCAAGCAAACAGATGTCCCACCTCCAAACTCATGTAATTGGTTGGTCATATTCTCCCATTCATAGTAATATATGTGCACCATCTTGGAATTTCTTAAGTCTTTGGTCAAGCTGGACGGGATGCTAGAACTGGCATAATAATGTTTAAAGTGCCACAGAACTACAGTGTTTACACTTTTCAATTAAATCATCCTACAAATAGCTTACCTATGGCTGCATATTAAAGACAGTGCTTTAACATTAAAAAATACACTTTTTAGTTTTAAGATAATTTTTTCCTCTACATTACAGTTGCCTGCAGACTGTGGTACAGGTTGAAAGCTGACCTGATGAGCTGACATGCTTTAGGAACCCCTACTAAGCACGTCTCTGTCTGAGGCCCTGACAACAAGCTACCAGAGCAGCAGCTGTTCCTGTCCACATTTTAACATGAGCAGTACAGGAGTTCAGGTGAAATAGACTGTAATGTCCTAGAGTTAAATATGGTGTCCTTACATGACATATCCAGTTATATTTAACCACCATTTTTTTCCAGGGCAAAAGAACTTGTGTTTTTCACAGGCTATTATAATTAGTGCTTACTGAAATTGTTCTTGAACTAATTTCTTTCAGCCGTATACAATTTTTGTGCAACATTACTCAGAAACAACATCATTCAACCTCAATCCAGGCTTTCTAAACTGTAATAGCCAGGAGGAATTCAGGACCATGGACAGCATCAGCACACTAGGTGATTTTTACTACCTTTGAACAATACAATGAGAACACATAGACCAGAAGATCATACAGCTGGAATACATGTGCCGGCTGATGCCACTGAATGCTGACAATAGCTGGAACATAGTGGATAAACAGCTATTCTCTCAACTTACATATACACAGCATTAGCATATTTTTTCAATGTATTCTGTGTTTGAGGGCTTACGTTAAAGCATTATGAGAACCAGTTGTTGCTGTAGTGCAATAATTCTGAACTTTAAAAAAAAGCATAAGGAGCAGGCAGAGAAATTAATTTAGAAGCTAAGATATTATATGTACTAAATGGACCACCACACTCTGTATTCCATCAACAAACATCTTGAGGCATTACTAGGGATTGAAGGAGGAAAGGAAGGAAATTGCAATTTTTGTAAAATGAAACAAGAAATAAAATTTATATCAGAAAGAAAGATGTATTGCAATTTTTGTAAAGAAACTTAGTAAACAGTATTTCAATAAGAAAGGATGAAAGAAAGAAAGAAAGAAAGATTTTGTACAGAAACTCAGTAGAAAATAGTATTTCAATAAAGAAATGCAGAAACAAAGAATTGCAGAAACAAAAAAATGCAGAAAGAAATGCAGAAAGAAAGAAAGAAAGGGTTACACTTTATTTTAAGGTACTTACTATATGTTTAGAGATAGGATTAGGGTTTGGCTTAAGGTTACTTGCATGTAATTCTGCATAATTTATTGTTATTATATATAATAGTTATATAATAGTTAGTATGTAACGTGTAATAAGGACACCATAAAATAAAGGGTTTAAGAAAGAAAGAAAGAAAGAAAGAAACTCAGTAGACAAATTATATTGCAGTAAAAATGAAAGAAGGGAGTATTGCAATTTTTGCAAAGAAACTCAATATAGACAAATGATATTATTTCAGATGGACAGTAGGGATGTAACGATTACCGGTTTGACGATAAATAATGATAAAATTCCCCACGGTTAGTATTACTGTTTCATCTTTTAATTATCATTAAAACCGTATTAGATTACCGCGATAAATAAATACTGTCCAGCATAAAGCACAGTTTTCAGTAACAGTCTCATGTGCGCACAGCAGCAGAGTCGTTTCGTTTTGAGTGAAAACAGGGCGGAAAAGCTGGGAGGTTTTAAAAGAGTGCAAAGGGAATTATACAAATTAATATATGAATGAATTAATTATATGAATGTACCTCTGAAGGTTCTGACTGTCTTCAGAAACGATTCGATGGCATTTTGTTTTCATCTTCGCTCCATGTAATACCTAAAGGAAGTGTTCTTAATCGCAATGCTGCTTTGTCTACAGAGTTTACGGGAAAATTCAGTTTTTCCATAAGCGCTTCCTGCTGTCAGCGAGTGGATTTACATAGACTTATATTTACATTCAGTCTGTGTGCAGTTTCTGTCTAGCCAAAAACGGACCGAATATGCATGCCGGATAATTTTGGTCACTATAATCGTGATAAGAAATTTTCATACCGTTACATCCCTAATGGACAGATAGACACATAGACAGGTAGATAGAAAGAAAGGTGCAGATTTTCAGAGTGACTGATGATGTGACCCATAAACACCAGCAGCATGGCTGCCATCAGGACACTGGTTCCATTATTAGAGAACAATTTTGTGATGCCGGTCCTGCCTAAATGGACTGGAAGGAGAACTCAACACCGAGACTTAATGCGTTTAGACAGGTTCCTAATGGAGCAGAACGGCAGATGTCTGCAGCGCTCTGCTCAGGTTACAGGGCCAGTAAAATACATGCAACTCATTTAGCCAAACCTTTCTTGATGCTTTAAGCAAGTCCTGCAGAGGAACAAAAACATACTCCGTTAACAACTGTGGGGATGACAAAACTAGGACAAGACAATAAACGATCATCATCTTATGACAACACGGTCAAAATAGCCTCAGGCAGCAGAACACATTGATAAGGTGAGAGAAGAACATTGAGTACGTGCAGAAAATGGGCTGTGACTTTAGGTGAAATGTATTGCCACACTGAAAATGACACCAACCACGGTCTTTTAAAGGTGATGTCATATCTCAGTGATGATTCACAAGTGAAAAAGGAGTGTCTAATGATTTCAAAGAACTGGGCTTACATGTGAGAAACCGAGAAATAAAATCAGTTAAAGTGCAATGCATCTGAAGTGAAAATGTTCTCCTAAATGCTTGGTTGAACTTGATATAAGATGCCTGTCATCAAGACAGAAATAAAGACAGACAGCCGGGAATAAAGTTAAACTGCAACGAATAAATCTTCTCTGTCTTTTGGCACTGTGTGCATGGATATAATCCATTATACTGTGAAACTAATAGCTGTAGCGCATGTCAGGATGAGGCTGATAAAGACAGTCCCGGTGTAAAGATACAGCACTCAAACAAGACCCAACAACCTCTCAGTGAAGCTGCTCTAATGGGCGATATTATATTTCACACACACTATTTTCATAACCCCTAATTAACTCTGACCAGTGCTGCATGTATCTGGAGAACTTGGCCTCAGTTGGCTAAATGTCAGTTAAATTAAACAATGCTAAATTTGGATCTGATGTTGCCTAGAATCCCATTTGAAATGTAAAATTAACAGCATGAGATATTGGATCTTTGTAAGTAATAAAACTGAAGACACTGATGAGGTTGAAAAGCAGAGTGACTGCTGCAGTGATAAAGCACCGCACGTTAGTTCAGTTCACTAAAAAGGCTGAAATGACAAGCTAATGACTCATCATTATCGCTTCTCACTTTCAGGATTATTTTGGTAGCAAGCAACATGGGTTCACACTGGAAGGGCTTAATTAAAATAGAAGTCTCAAGGATCTAGTTATTATGCCACATATCATGACTTGAAAACTAGAATACTGATTTCCGATGAGGGCCACATTCCACCAGTCTCATTTTTGACTATGAATCCTGTTCTTCATGTAAAATCATTAAAAACTCAATTGCACACCCTACTACACATATTCACACCACATTTTCAGGAATGAAAAATTGATGATCACTGATTCATGAGTGTACTTTAATTCAGGTGACATATGTCATTATAATACATCTGAATTTCCTCCCTGCCTGCCTCTTAAATAAGTCATTTATAACAATAAATAAATAAAACATTTATTTATGAGAATAGTTCAACCTGTACTTTATATCATGAAAACTAAATTTGACTTTTAAAGAATATTTTGAAGATTTGGAATATAGCGTATGAATCGTACGAAATACTTTTATGATAATACCATCCATTTATGGCTTTTTAATCCTTTTTATAGTGTTTGCTATATACCGGTAGACACGATTAACCAGTAGAAATTTGCAGCTCTTAAAGTGACAGCAGTCCAATATTCCTGCTATCTGTCATTCATTTTAATTAAACAACAAAAGAGAAAATCGCTCACTGCTCGACTACATCACTTTTGCAACTTTAAGAAGAGATATACTATATATTTAATTTACATAGTGAAAAATATACAGTGTTTTTATACATTTGATTACTTACAGGCTACAATATATGTAGCATTTCTTATTTATTTGCGGTACTACAGGGAGAGTAACAGAAATAGAGGAGGAGATGGGGAGGTGGAGGGATGCCGGAAGAATTGTCGCTGAGACAGCACAATGACTGCTGCTTGTATAGGCTCGTAATAACAATTAACAGGACTAAATGATAAGGTTCATCCCAAACCTCATATAAATAAAATATAAATGTTTGGAACCTCATATAAATAACCTGTTTTTTTAATGTGTGAATATAGTGAAGCTATACTGCAGTATGAGGAAGGTGACACTGAAGGAATGAAAGAGATGATCATTTGCATAAAAGCAAATGTTCTCCGAGCACATATCTGGCATTTAGTTAGTGTAAAAATCCAGCTTTCGTTTGTGCTGTGTTGTTATGCTTCACCTGAAACCAAATGCAAAATACTAATGTTGCTATGCCATTACTAAATGGTACAAGTTGTTTAAAACACAAAGCATGTATCATATCACCAGCTGGATTATACTGACCCTTCATCAATAAGCTCTTTCCACCTTTTAGTTCCACCTTTTTGCTAGCTCCGTCAAGCTTTCCAACAAGCACTTGATCTGCTGTCTGCACTGTAAGTAAATGAACTCAGGAATAAATGGATAAGGTTTTAATAACCCTGCCTGCTAATCATGAAAGTAAATGACATAACAGAATAATAAGAATGATAATATGGTAATAGGATAAATCCTAAAAAATACAGTGCAAATGAACATCCTGACTTTCCACATTGACCTGAATGAATGAAAGCCTTCACAGATACAGATACATTTCTCAGTACACATACTGGATTGACTTAAATCATTGTAAAGTACTGTAAGGCACATTGAAATTATATCGTTCAAAAGTTTGGAGTCAATACGATTTTTTTCAAGAAATTAATAGTTATAAATATAATAGTATTTTTAGCAAGGTAAGGCAAGTTTTAAGACAGGCCCCTATTGTGAAATCACTGCTGGATAGAGATACCAATCCACTACTCATGACAGTGACTGATAAGAGCAGAAATAAAATGGTGCATCACACTGTAAAAAGTAATTAGGTGGAACTAATAAGACATGGAGTTATGGGTAAATTTTGCTTAATGTTCACATAACATCCATCTTATGAAAAGTTATCTGATATGTTGATAGCATATATGTTTCTTTGACAACACAAATCTTTTTAACACAGCATCTAATTATGCAGTATCTGACCAAAGAAACTGTGCAAATATTAAATGCAGACACCTCATAGAATGACAGTAAACCCGTGACATATGCAGATTAATTATTTCTAACTGCCAATCAAATACATTGTTTAGCTATTATAATCCTTTATGTCAAATATACTGTAAATATACTATTATGTCAAGTAAAAACTTGCACACATATTGTATGTTAAGGGAATGTTAACAATGCATTTTCATGCTAGTCTACTCAGCTGAACTACTGAACAAGACTGGATTGGAGAATCCAATTTCCTTCTAAGAAATATCATATATATATTACACTGAATCTTAAATAACTACAAAGGAAGACTTTAATCTTTTTCACAGAAATACTGCCCTATATAAGAGTTTTTCAGCTCTCTTTAAAAATATATGAGAACAAATTAGACATTTAAGCAGAACAAGGGGCTTTGAGCTGCTGTAGGTGTGTGTATCTTAAAAGATCAGATAAATCAGTCATGGAAAAAAAATCTGTAATCAAAATGATCAAAAAACGGTTTCAAATAGTGTTAATTAACAGCAAGTAATTTAGGATGATTTGAGAGAAACATTCTCTTATTTAATCCTTTCCTTAAAAGACAAAACCTACACTTTGCTATCATTTACGGAGAAGTAAATGTCTCAGTAAAGAGAAGTTTACTTAGGAGAAGTTGCAATATACAATTAATGAAAAATATTTATTTTGAGTCAAGTCTGGTCAATTAATTGTCAATCCGAATCACAAAAACATTCTGAATCAGACCATTTCAGTGCTAAAGGTCATTTAACTGATTCAATGGTCAACAACATAGCTCACTAAAAGAAGGTTATGAGTGAATAACAACTTTGAAACTTCTGTCTGTTCATCACACAAAGCTATCGTGTGGTTTCAGAAGACTCAGAGTAAACAATGTTTAAGATTGACCACGTTAATGAAACTGTTATGGTGCTTGTGCATCTTTTTGAAGCTTGAAAGCTCCAGTCCTCACATCACTCAGATTCTTTTGTGTTCCATGGAAGTAAGAAAATCATACAAGTTTGATAAGACATGAGGGAGAAAAATGATGACAGAATTTTCATTTTTTAATTAACTATCACTTTAACAATTGCTGAAATGTTCCACTAGACTAGAGAACATCCTGACTGAAACTGATTGAAAAATTCAGTAGAGCAAGCAAACAGTTCCTGCTGTAAGCCTCAATAAATCTCTGAGCTTTCCCAATAAGATGCACTGCCTGAACATAGTTTTTATTATATATTTTTCCATGAGGTTCTGTAAGAATGTTTTCAGATTCAGCATATCTTATGATTTCCCAACTCACTTGCATGAAATATCTGGAAAAATACAAGTATCCAGGCCAAACCACAAAAACAAAGCTGGGTGTTCATCTCCTCAGAATCCAAAGACAGTCACAAGCCCCACACCCCTGGCATCACAAGAGTCATGATGTCAGTTCGGTGAAGAACGATTCTTTACAGTGTAAGTGTGACTGTGCCATAGAGAGACAGTGTAGTTATGCCACATCATTATATGTTACAAAACACAGAGGACAAGTTAAACTTGCTGTTTCAGCATGAGACATTCAGACTGCTCATGGACAACTGAGCCATGGGCTTTACATAAATTAAGGGTACGGAGGCAGAGAAAATCAACTGGTACAAACTGAAGTCCCAGTCAATGCTGAATTCAAAACAGAAATTTTATGGTCTCTGATAACAGTGAGTATTGTCATGTCAAATGTCCAACAACCATACGCTTTATCACTGCAGACAACTCGTGATAAACACACTGTCTGCTTCATATGGGCCAAATGCCAACTTCCTCTTCTCTGTTAATCATCATGTTACGACATAAAGATTACAAACAGAGATGATATAATGAAAGAGCATGTGGAAGTATGGTTTTGTGTGTGTGTGTTTGAGAGGTATAGGTGAATGTAGGTAGATAAATATAAAAACCTTAAAGCTACAGGGGATGAGAAATTGCTTTTCTTCTTCATTTCGAGGTCGCAGCATAAATCTTCATTTCTCTCAGCTTACATTCTCAAATAGTTCCTTCTCAATTTAATTTAACCTGCCCTTTTCACAAGATGTATGGTTCCAAAGCAGCTTTACATAGAATAATGCCTTACAATCTTTAATGACTGAGACAAAGGCAAAAATTAAGATGATTAGATAGAATGAGGAAGAAACCTTGGCAGGAACCAAGACTCAGCTGGGAAGTCATCGTCATCTGGCAACCAAATACTGAAACATCCTTGTAAACCCTTTACAATTAGTTACTCCTTCACTTCATCTTTGTGCATGTGCAAAAAGGCTTTAACTTCATATACTCTATACTGTATTTCAATATGATATATTGAAAGCACATTTATTCTAATGAAGAACTGTGTGGAAGACCTCTTTGTCCTAGTTATCTCTAAATCAAGGGTGTGAAGACAAAAGCATCAAAGAAACAAGGTTGCTTGTAGATTCTCAGGTCTTTGACATTCTAAAAGAGTATCTGCTGCACAAATGTTACACCTCTTTTAAAATGAGCAAAATTCCTTTGCTGCATTTTGCCTCATGCAGTCTTGTGAGGAGTTAAGAGGCTAATGTCAAGAATGTTTTAATGCCAAGGAACCTATTGAGGATGGACCCCCCCCCCCTTCTATTTTAAAGGTATAAAGCTATATATTTAGCAGCTTAACAGAACATAGAAAAGGCAACAGAGTAGGGCTGCACGATTAATCGAAATTAAATCGCAAAGGCGATAAATCGCGATTAGGCAGAAGCTGTGATTGTCATGCGTATCTTTCAGTGAAGCACGGTTCTGTGATCAGCAGTAAATCTCCATCTGAAGGCCAGAGGCCACTCTCGTGCTGAAACTCCAAATGCGCCTCGCAGAAGAAACCCAGGAAATCCCTACAGCGGTTGCTGAATAAACAGAAGATTTAAAGGGGTCATATGACGTTGCTAAAAAATAACATTATTTGGTGTATTTGGTGTAATGAAGTATGCAGTGCGGTGTGATTGGCCGAATACCTCAAGCGTGTGACGGAAATGTTACGCTCCTTACCATACTGGGATGCCGTGTCCCGCTGCGACGAGACAAAACCAATAAAACCCATTACAAACGAGGCATTTGTAGCATCCAGTGGGGACATAATTACGGATTATAATGACTTATACTGTCTTTTTACGTGTTGCGTTGCGTATCGCGCCGCGTAAACATAAAACCATGTCTGCATCTGTGATCGGAGAAACAACAAACAACAAGCGCTACTCTACACTGCTCAAAACTCGCGTTTGAATCATCAGTGGCAAACCCTTTAAATATGAAAATTTACTTACAGGCTGTGAGTCAGCATTATTTGTCAGAACACCGGCATTGTAGGCTACTCTCCCAGGAAACAGTCCTCGTCCTCCGTAAAATGCGTTGCACACATCTGAATATTTGGGTTGAACTGTTCTGGAACAGTGTTGTAAATACAACTTAACCACTGATTTCTAGTTGTGTCCTCTTTTGGAAGGCTAAACAAAGTAGTTTCGCTTTCACAACGAAACACACAGCGTCTCCACGACATGGCGGCGGCAACAATACTACAGCGAGAATCAAAGTTACGCCTTCTTTCTTTGCGTGAACATTTGGGCGGTGTTATGTAAATCTTCCCACACAGTGACATAGACATGTGGGAGGCGTGTTTAAACTAGGTGTTTTAGGATGCCGTGGACGAGTCTTAACTTTTATAAAGAATAAAAAAATAATCACAACAATAAAACAAGGAATTTAAAAACTTTGAAAATGATTTCATAATGCAATGCTAATCGCCATAGCCTTTATCACTGCTTAGAATACTATGAAATATGTTGCATGCCTTATTCTGTGTAAGAAGCCACATCATCTCACAGAAGCATTTATTTCAAACACTCGACTGACGTTAAGTGAATTTGGAGTAAAAACATGTTAGTAAATGTGGTATTTTCACGTGCTTTTAGATGGAGCGGCATTTACTACACAGAGCCGTAGTTCACTGACACTGACACTGTTCACAGAACGATTTCTTCAAGGTGATGGAGATTTACTACTAATCACAGAACCGGCTTTACTGACAAGATACGCATGACAATCACATTCGATTAATCGTGCAGCCCTACAACAGAGGCAAGAAAAAAATCCCACTAATGAATCAATGCAAACCATTACTGAATATATGTACAAAAATGAGAGATACATACTAAAAAACAAAGAATAAAAAACTACAATATAAAACACAATACATTGTGTAATTTCTTTCTGAGAACGCCAATGCTGGACCGCTTAGACCGCTTAGTTGCGCCACATTGCCACAACTTCAACTGTACAGTATTGCAATTCAATCTATGAATGGCTTACCTACAGTTATCTCTATGTATAAATCTTGCATAGCAAGAGTGCTTCAACACTGAATAAATTACACACATCACCTTTAAATAGCAGCAGAGGTGCTGATGTTTTCTGCTTTAAAAATTGTCACCTGACAAAAAGCACAAGTCATCTGCAAGACTGCTAAATATGTAAGCACAGTCTATTCTGCTTCTTTCCAAATAATTTAAGGTAAATTAGGTACGTTTCACAGACACGTTGTATGCTTTATCAATAGTTTTTCAGTTATTTTATTGCATAACATCTATAAATACATAAAAATACATACAAATAAATAAATTAGTACATAAAATAAATATCTTTAAAATTAATAAATATTTATTTATTTGTTTATTTATGTATACCTCAGCTATAAAAAAAAATGTAAGATATGTAACTGTGTCTATTTTCTGACCAAAAATAAAATACAAAAATGTTTAACTCTACTATGACAGCAAACCTCTGAAATCTTTATCATGAAAATCTTTGTCTTCTAACATTATCAAAATTTTTCCTGTAATTACCAAAACACACCTCAACTACTAGCAAAACCTAAAATATTTAAAAACTATGACTCAGTAGTGCCAACTATTCAGACCGCCTACACATCTGTGGCCACTTCTAGCCTAAACTTGAATTTATTGAGGACTGTCTCTGCCAGTTCTAGTCTCAACTAGCTGCCCATCCTGATGGATGCCACTGGCAGATGAAGCAAGTCTCACAAAGCCAGGGCTTTGACTCAACAGCATAAGGTCTGGTCCACATTGCAGCTTATTTAGGCCAAAAACGGCCCACTTAGACAGAAAGAGATTCAACTGAAATGTAATACACCATTTAGTCCATTTCATTTATCTTAAATTCATTAGACCACAGTAATAGACTAAAAACTAGACTGAAAAAATTAACTGTGGGGCATCACTGCAAACGGTTGTAAAGAAAATGTGTAATCAGAGTAATCATAATTCAGTCAGCCAATCAGACTGAAGCTTGCCAGAATGAGAAAGTAGTATTTTCCAGTTTTGTGTGTAATATGCACTAGACAGTCAGTGAGCAGACTGTGGGCGGTCTGTGGGTGATTGAAACTACTTCTAACCTAAACTAGCTGAACATCCTGAAGACTGCCTGCCACAGACAGGAAAAGCATCACCATGAACTTACTGAAGCCTGCCACAGCCAGGATAAGCGTCACCACAATGGAGATCCAGGACACCCACAAAGCTTTCTTCCTGTAACTCTGAGCTTCGTGAGGCTTCAGGCGCATGAAGCTCTCCAAGAGACCTGTCAAAAGAGTAAATAAAACACAGGTTAAAGGCCATTATACAATTAAATTAAGTGCACTAGGAGAACAAACAACAAGGGCTGATTATTTACTCACTGGACAGGCATTGAGCCTGAGGAGGGTAGCAATATTAAAGAGCTTTATGTCAGACGCAAAGATGAGCAGAAATGAATCTGCACTGTTAAAGGGGCATTGGCTTTGTTTAATTAGCAGAGCAAAATGGTTTCAACAAGATTTAGATGCCACTAAATTAGGTTTATCATGTATCAAGTCACAAAAGATATGACTTTAAATGCTGTTCGCGAGCAGCCCTGGGAGATCTTTAGCTATTGGAAGATGAAACAGCGACGAAAGCCTGCTTCCACCTCAGAGTAAAATAACAAAGAAACAAAGAGTCAATTAAACATTAAAATGTATTTGTGATTTTATATATCAGAATGAATTTATATCTTGCTCTTTGACTTCATATCACATGTCAGTATTGTTCAAAGGTTTGGAATTGGTAAGATTTGTTTGTTTTTGACAAGTATTTTATGCTCACCAAGGCTGCATTTATTTTATCAAAATACGCTAATATTCAATATATCGCAAAATATCACAACTTTTTTCTTTCATTTGTTTTAAAACGTAGAATTTTCCTGTGAAAGCTGAATCCTGAATTTTCAGCAGCCATTACTCCTGTCTTTGGTGTCACACAATCCTTCAGAAATCCTTCTAATATGCTAATTTGCAGATCAAGAGACATTTATAATTATTATCTATGCTGAAAACAGTTGTGCTGCTTAATATTTTTGTGGAAACCATGACATTTTTTTTTCCAGATTCTTTGATAAATAGGATGTTCAAAAGAACAGCCTTTTTTGAAACGGAAACCTTTTGTAATATTATAAATGTCTTTAACTGTCACTTTTGATAAATTTACCACATCTTTGCTGAATAAAAGTATTAAATCTTACTGACCCCAAGCTTTTGAATGTGTCACTATTTTAAACTCTGACTCACACTTATCTTTTTATTTTTCACTCTAAGGCATAAACAGCCTTGACATGCAGTTCCCAAAGTGTAGGAAACTACATCTGTGTCCCTCAACACAGTCTTTATCAAGACATTATTAGAGAAATTCTACACCACAGGTCACAAATTTAATCCATGAGTGTAATTATGAATAAGACTAAGTGAACAGAATAAGCAGAACCTGTTGACTGTCTATTGTATAGCCTCCAAGCAATGTTTATATTGTGCTGTGTTTGCCAAAGAGGTGAAATTTAGATATGCCTCAGTCATCTGTTCAAAATGAATGGCAGCTATGTCATGGTGACAGTGGGTGGCTGTGTATATCTTCCCCCATGCTCACCAAACTGATCGGTTGGCCTGTGGAAGTCACATGCTGAGGGTTATGAGCACAGAGTCAATAGGTGGTCAGTCAGTGTGATTGTAGGAGCTGAAAAACAGAGCTGGTGAATGTGGCCACTCACATGATTTATTTCATCAGTCAGGATCGCGAGCATGTTTTGCTCTCACACAAATGTAACCCATAAGTTCCAAACTATTTCATTTCCGAACCAAAAACACACTCCAGTCAAGCTGAACTTTGTTCTTACGGATCTATTAGAAACCTTTACACACAGTGAGTTTGCTCAGTTTGTATTTTCCCATGAAAACTCTAGACTATAGGCACATAAAATGAGCCGCAACTCAACATAAAGGTCTTGCCCCCACTCCGCCTGTCTGCTAATCATGTGGAAGCAGGCCATCCACATGACCCAGCATTTCTTCCATGCTTAATAGGGTTTGCATAAAAGAGAGAAACATTCTTCTTAATGGCTCAAAGGACATCGGCTAAAAGATTTGCTTTTTATTCAACTTGTAGGAAAAGCTGTAAGTGGAATGAAGCCATTTTGGCATTAATGATGTAACTTAGAAAAACAGGATATGCTTTTCTTTAAAAACATAGGCATCATTTTTGACAAAAGGGCTGCATGTCCAAATGCAATGAATAAATATGAAGAAACTGTTTTTAAGCCATATTATTTTAATAATCAATTGTGACCCCATTTGTATATCATTGAGATTAAGTAGAAAAAATACAAAATCTGAATTTTTTCTTAAAACATATAAGACAGGAGTGCCAATAATTGTGACTGCCAACTGGCCATGGCAGCCTAAAGTTTATACTTGCTTTATGTGCCAAGAATTTACTTAAGGCTGCCAATGCAATTCTATCCTAAACTAGCTGTCCATCCTGATGGCTGCCACTGCCGGTTTAAGTAACTGCAAGTCTTGAGCAGACAGACCTTAACTGAAGTGTATACATGATACCAAAATAGTAGACTACCATAAATTTTCAAAAAAAGAAAGAAATAATCCAAGTGCCGAGACTGTAAACAACAGACTGCTACTTTTAACTAAAACTCCTGTTTTTGCTTCTTCGTTAATTTGTCTTTTTCTTAGGCTTCTTAGTCTCATTCTAATGCCCCCACAATTTCACCAGCGAAGAATTGAAGGGTCTTATGAATTATTCAGCGGCTCAAACTGATTGCACAGGGGGGTGCTACAGCATACAGCCACACTCAGATCCTGCAGGTGCAGAGACTAATGCTGCTTCAAGAGCAGAAGTGCTGATATGAGATCAGATGCACCTCTGAACAGCTCCACTGGAGGTGCGAGTCAGTGTAGATTCAGTTTGAGGAGTAGCAGAAACAAAGTTTCCAGTCTTTTACAGCAGAGACGTAACCATCAGAGATGGCCAGATCATAAACTACAACATTTGTTCCCTCCAAATGGTTAGAGTTTTGTCTACATTCAAGTTAACGAAAGCTTAAAGGGTTAGTTCACACAAAAATGAAAATTAGCCTGTGGTTTACTCACCCTCAAGGCATCCCAGGTGTATATGACTTTCTTCTTTCAGACGAATCCAATCGGAGTTATATTAAAAATTGTCCTGGCTATTCCAAGCTCTATCACTGCAGTGGGCGGGTGTTCCTGTTCATCAGTCCACAAGACGTCAAATAAAGCGCGTGCATCCATAATAAAACATGCCTCACATGGCTCTGGGGCATGAATAAGGGCCTCCTGTAGCGAATCCATGCGCTTTTGTAAGAAAAATATCCATATGTCAAACTTAATAAACACTTTTCTTTCACTTCCTATCTGTATCTGTCGTATGCGGAAGCTGTTCCGGCGGATGATGTGGGACATATGCGTTGTGCGCGCGCCTCTGAGATATGCTAGTCTCGCGAATTTGTTTACAGGAGCAAAGGAAGCAAAGATTCCTTAGCAAAGGAAAACCAGTCTCCTCTTGGCTTATATTGAAATCCTCCGACATTTTTCTTTGCAAATCTTCGGTTTGTACATCCTAGGTGTATATGACTTTCTTCTTTCAGACGAATCCAATCGGAGTTATATTAAAAATTGTCCTGGCTATTCCAAGCTCTATCACTGCAGTGGGCGGGTGTTCCTGTTCATCAGTCCACAAGACGTCAAATAAAGCGCGTGCATCCATAATAAAACATGCCTCACATGGCTCTGGGGCATGAATAAGGGCCTCCTGTAGCGAATCCATGCGCTTTTGTAAGAAAAATATCCATATGTCAAACGTAATAAACACTTTTCTTTCACTTCCTATCTGTATCTGTCGTATGCGGAAGCTGTTCCGGCGGATGATGTAGGACATATGCGTTGTGCGCGCGCCTCTGAGATATGCTAGTCTCGCGAATTTGTTTACAGGAGCAAAGGAAGCAAAATTTCCTTACTTTAGCAAAGGAAAACCAGTCTCCTCTTGGCTTATATTGAAATCCTCCAACATTTTTCTTTACAAATCCTCGTTTTGTGCTTCTAATTCATGACCGGCGTTTTGTTTTGTTCTCTCGCCGCGTTCGTCACTAATCACGCAACATCGACGTCTTACGTCATCCGCCGGAACGGCTTTCGAGTACCACACTTAGATGAAGTGAGAGAGAAGTGTTCATTATGTTTGAAATATGGATATTTTTCTTTCAAAAACGCATGGATTCACTACAGGAGGCCTTTATTTACCCTCCGGAGCCGTGTGAGGCATGTTTTATTATGGATGCACACGCTTTATTTGACGTCTTATGGACTGTTGAACTGAAACACCCGCCCACTGCAATGATAACGCTTGGAATAGCCAGGACAATTTTTAATATAACTCAGATTGGATTCGTCTGAAAGAAGAAAGTCATATACATGACTCGAGGGTGAGTAAAACACAGGCTCATTTTCATTTTTGGGTGAACTAACCCTTTAAGAATGCATAAGTTAAAAAAATAAATAAATATTAGCAATAAAAAAAAACATTTTGTACAAAATTCAGAGATTTGATTAAAACACACACACACACACACACAAATACAATTTTCATTCACTTGAATCTTGACTACAACTCATTTTAAACTACTAATTTCTAACCACTTTAATGTCAACACAAACACAATAAACAAAGGTATGAGAACATCAAATAAACAACTTCTTATAGAGATTCATATGTATATACTAATTAGTTACACAGAAATTAATAAGTTACATTTTGTTGTAAGGATTGTCCGAATGAATACTGGAGAAAATCGTGACGTAATACAAGCATGCCAAGACACGTCACTGCTGACAACAACGTTGATTTATATAGTAACAAAGTTTATGATAATAACATGACGAACGAAATATAGCCTATGCGATACATTAGAATATCCACAAAACATTTTTCTCCAACTATGACACTTATGGAGCCGCTTGTGGTGAAGTATCAAACAGACTCAATGCGACACACAGAGCGCGACGTGACGAAACTGAATGAAACAAATCAAGCTGCTCCATTGAATCAGACAGAACTATATTTTATAGCCTATAGCCTAATAAACAATGCCCATCTATTAACCTACAAGCTAAACGTATTTTGTTATACTCCTAAACATCTGCAACCCAAGAAAGGATGTTTAGTCTCTCTCTGGTCTGTTTCTTAAATTAAACTGCGAGGGTTTTGTGCTCACCTGAATTATTAATATCTTCAAGAGCGCCTGCGTTCTCCACTGGACTGCAACCTTTTCCAGCCTTTCAGTTGTATTCACATCACATCTCAAATAAATTACTTTAAAGAATCTCATTGTGTTTTAAATGCATTTCTGAAACAACTCCAGAAAAGTACAGCTCGATCTGTTGTACGTTATATGAGGTGTGTTTACCTTGGCCCTCAACGCTATCTGTGATTTTCATCTCCTGGTCCCGGTCCATGTTGAAAGGATCGCCCTGGCTCCCACTTTTGGGTAGGTTCGGATCCTGGGCAGCGGCGCATTGTCCGTTTCGCACAACCGACGGGTCCACAATAGTCGGATTGGGAACAGGGCATGGATCAGAAGTCGTACTGTCTGTCATGTTTGTTTGCTTGCTTTCTCTAATCAGATGAAGCCCTCAATATATGATCTCACGTCGAAGTGCGACGCGCAGCCATCCAGTGGCAGCATTAAAGGTAGCGGAGCAGAGATGCGGAGATAAACGCAATCTGCCCAGCATCAGCAACGGACCCACACCCTCCCACCGAGAACAACTCCAATCCGAGCGCAAGAACTGCAGCCACCCAACTGTAATTTGACGTGGATGTTGTATCGCTGTCTGGTTTCAACATATCTTGACTTTTGCACATCATCTGATCGAGGCGATAAAGCACAGTTGTATAGCCGAACTGTGACTTGAGAAACGATCTTGTCAGGTGCCATTGATAGGCTACCTGCCACAAATAGCCTAGCTGTCTCCAACCTTCAGTCAGATAATGATAAACTTTATAATATTGTGATTTTTTTTGCTTCCAAATACGTTTTATTCTATTTATTCAAGTCTTAAATAGGCTAGCAGCAATATCACCCCATATGTTTTAAATACAAAGTGTGATTCAATCTGATATCTATGACACAATTGTGATATTGATATACATAAGTAGCTTCACAAGTTTATATTTTTAGTAATGTTTCAGGGGGAAAATCCAGGTAAGGTGCGTTCACCGTTGTTCCACATTTTCTTCGCCCGCAATGGGTTCGAGATGGTCAGACCAGTTGACCAACAGAAAGCTGCTTGGTTTGAAAGTGAATTCTGTGTGTGAAGGGTCATACAGTGGACCTTTTTTGCCCGAAATTGTGGAGGAAAAGTGGCCGCGCATATTGTCTATATTCATTCACAGCGAACGAAATACCTCCTAAAGAATCCAACGCGCCAAACTTTGCATGTAACCAAGCAACGGACAGCATTTAAAGGGATAGTTCACCCAAAAATTAAAATTTGATGTTTATCTGCTTACCCCCAGGGCATCCCGCCTGAAGTTATGGTTGATTGCTCTTCGGCTGGATATCAACACACTGTGACGAGTCGGCTGCCTCCCCCTAATTATCAGCATCACCCTGTCCCTTAATCCCCGCCCTTCGCCAGGCTCCCGACATGAATGGGTGCATGAGAGAGGAGGGGCGCTGAAATAGCCAGGGCTGGCGGCGTGTGATGGGGCACACCTGAACCGAATGGGGCCTCATCACCGCCGCTGTTTAAATGCCGAGTGCGCCTCTCCTCGAGAGACTGGTCTCTTCCCCGTGCATGCACGCTGGTGTCCTCGTGGGTCCAGGAAGGGTGCATAGAGGGACTCCCGTGCCGCCAGAGCCGTGAGCTACCGGACCCGCGGTCCGGACGAGAACCGCACCCGTTACACGGCTGTCGGGCCAGGAGGCCAGGCCGTCTAGTCCCTTCAAGCACCGTGGGCCAAGGCGAGAAGGATGCAGCCGCTTGAAGAAGCCGCCGCACGGCCGTCGGGCAAGGATGCTGGGCCGTCTAGTCCCTTCAAGCGCCGTGGGCAGAGAGAAGAACTCCGCCGCTGATAGAAGCCGCCGTCATTTTTGGGTGAACTATCCCTTGAAATCAAGTGGAACGGAGCGACAGTAACTTTTTCCCTCCCTGCTCAAACCTTCTGTACGCTCATGATCCAGTCCGGGATTTCCATTTCCTCATTAGTGAAAGAAACCCGCTCCGAGCGATGAACAGGGTTCGAGGAGGGACAACTGAAGGTTTTTGTGGTTCCATTATCGCTCTCTGGTGAGATAAACCCGCTCCCAACTGCAGGCAACAGTCACACACAACTTCGCTTCCATTCCTGTTTAAGTGTTACGTGATCTTTCCCGATCATTCTAATATGTGAATGTTTTCATAACAACATGAGCCGCTTAAAATTATTAAAGTTATCAACGTGTGGTAAGTGTAGCGAAATCCACTCTGTCCACATGTGATTGGTGGATGCACTCGTGGGCTGCCCTATCCGCAGCCAGTGGGAGGGTATATAGGCTGTTTGGCTCATAGACATAATAAATATTTATTTATTATATTGGTGAAGGCAACTCTCATATCGGGACAGGCGAAAACATTATGTAGTTTATATCATAAAGTAAATTGTGTTAAGAGCACAATATGTACAGTGAGCACTTTGACAAGACAATACCAGACTGTCAGGATTAGGGATGGCGCTAAATCATCTCTTTAATTTCACTAACGTTACTTATTTACAAAGAGTAAGTTTATCATCACTTGATTATAAGGATTTCATAGCTTATCATAAATCTGTGGACTTATTTTTTTTTTGTCCTTTTTAGCCAATTGCTAACAGGACAACGCAAGCCTTAAGGAAAGCTGAAGAACTTGTTTCTTACTTTGTCTTACTTTGTTTAATAATTATTACACAATACTATTATAAAGCTACATTTCATGATTATTTATTTTATTTTATAATTTACTATTCATTTATTCTTCATTATTGTCTATTCTGTATTATTCCACCCTTGATATTACATATTCTACTTGCTATTGAGTGTCTTGTTCATCATATTTATTTTCATATAAAAGCAACAGAACTGAAATTATATCATGTTTATTAGCAACACAGCATGTAAGTGTGAATAACGCGATATCTGCCTTTGATCTCGTTGGCACTTCGAGAGGTCAGAACTGTCCGTCTTGACTGCGCTTATTTCACTCCTCCCCTCACTGCAGCCGCCTACTCTCACCAACATTTCAGGCAAGGCGAGGCGCATCTCAAACAAGCCTATTATGTCTATGGTTTTGGCAGCAAACGAAAGTTACTGCGCATGCGTGCTTTTGTGGCCCTAACTTAACTTCCGGACCGGTAGACTTCCAAATAGAATCAATAACAACAGCGAAGTCCCTCTAGAGTAGATTGTTTTTTATAACAAGCAAAATATGTTTGCTGAGTAAATCAGACGGACTTATTGAAAATGCAAATTCATTCTCTGCCAGCAGGTGCTTAAAGCGGGAGAAACAGAGATTTCCCCGGTAACAGCTGTACACAAAGCAGTTCAGCTCACAAACGCAGCTTTATCAGGCATATAACATGTAAGATTAAATGAAAATGACATCGAAAATTTTCTAAAGACAGTCTTCCTTCAGAAATACAGTGATAAAAAAATAAGACCCCCGCGCCTCGTTTTGATTTTTAAACGTGCAGTACGTGCTCATGTTTATTCAACTAAGCCTTTTGGGAAATCTGTCAGCTTTGATATCATGGCGGGTCGCCATAAATAAATAAATGTATAGGAAACACATCACACAGGACAACAACCTGAGCCCAACTTCATTACTCATCACTTTAACTGCGTTTGTAGCCAGCGCCGCCAGACCCAGAAACAATCACAGACCAGAAGTTAACTTCCATCTTGCCATAATTTTGTCATGTGTTATCACGTGATCCTGGTGAGTTTTTTTTTTTTTTTATGAGAATCGAACCTGTTTAAACCCAATTAATGATGCCTCTTCTCTTTTTTCCAAAGGAGAATGCAGTAGCCTACTTAGATTAAATACATTTTAACTAAAGACACAGTTTTCTTAAAAGTAGAATTTTGCTGTTACGTTATCAAATTTAAATAGTCACATATCAGCTATGATTTTTAGTTTATATATTTTAAACATTATTCAATATCGTTCGCATATGTGGCAACCAATAAAACTGAACAAACTGTCAACAATGAAGAGGTTTCCTGCCTGTAGCGTCTGGCGCCCTACCCCCAGTAACCGCTAGAGGACACTGTTGTGAAGGATGTAAAGTAAATAGATAAGGCAGGGCTGATAATTCCTGAATTCATTGAAATACTCCTGAAAGTACTTGCAGACAGCAGTCTCTCCTTGTGAATTGTTAAACCTTATTTTTGTGTTTATTCATTTTTAACCATTGGTATTGCATGTAAAAGCCTGCCATATATTTCATAAGTTACAAAGACATTAATTTGTTCAGACAATAAGTTTGAATTCTTCCAGACAAGCTAATACTGGTTGGTGTGTCTCTTCTCAGGGGTTTTCATTGGGCCATTTCAAAAGACAGGACAGGGGTGGGAATGTTTGTCTTCTGTTTCACACACTGCTGAACATTCACAACTGCAGAGGGGTGAAGATTCCGTTTACAAGGTTGTCAAATCTTCAGGCCTACGATTTGAGCTCTCAATATCAGCAGAATGAAGATTGATATTCATAATCATATTTTACCAAAGGAATGGCCTGACCTGAAACAGGTAGGTTGCTTAAGGAGGGAAAGTTATCTTTAAATAACGTGCTATCATAGGTTAACCAAGATTACCTTGCTCATAACATATTTTTCAACAGTTTTTCATTATTTAACATTTCCTTGCTTCTTCAGACAGGCTTCTAAATTGCCCTGCTGTATTTTAATATATTTTGGTCAGCTGTACATCCGTTCTGTTTTCCCCCAGCATTTAATATACAGAAAATGTCTACATATTAAGAAAAATCTGCTTGTCCAATTTTAGATGATCAGATATTGATGTTAATTGCTAAACCAAAAATGGTCTTTTAAATGCTGAAAGTGTTAAACAAGACTACTACTACCGCTTTACTCTTAAAATGTATGCATCTGTTAAACATTAATGAAAGGGTTTGATCACTAACCCTGACCTTTATTGCTTGTTTATCTGAGCGAGCTGAGGACGACTCTATTAATCATTTCTCATGTCTTAACATGCAAATTAAATCAAAAAATATTTTACTTTTATTTAAGTATTTAAACTGTATTTATTTCTATCAAATGTATTTATTTGTCATAGTAAAATGTAAAATTGCATCTTAAAATTCTCTTCATGTTTCACAGAGATATGGATATGGTGGATTCATTCAACTGCACCATCACTGCAAAGTAAGTTTAACATTGCAAATATCTGCACTGGAACATGATAAATGTTCTTCTAATACAACCTTTACACACCTGATCATTGCTCATGGAGAAAATCAGCTCAGTCTGCAGTTTAGTGTGATGATGGTAGAAGAACACCAGCTGGAGGTAAAGGGTTCTGCATGCTTGGCCATAGATCCAGCTGGCATGATCTCTTGCAAGCTCTTCCAGAGAGAAAGTGTGAGTGTGTGAGAGTATGTTACGACCCCCATGAGGAATGAGTGGGCAGCAGAGACAGATCTGATCCTCCACTCAGAGCAGGAGGATGTTAAAACATCTGCCAGCTTCTTTATACCTGCAGGCCTTTAGAGTAATTGGATTGTTCTGTACTGCGCTTCAGCTGGTGTCTTGGGTGGTTTCTGGTCTACTCGGATGCTCAGTTTATTCTGTTCTTCGGTGCAGTCGGAAGAACTCTAAAACAGAAACACTGAATAAACATAAGAATAATGCACAGAACTGCTCATTAAAACATTTGATGTGAGTCACTGTAGCAGCCCAGTTTTTTGCAGTAATTCCTCTTCAGGCTCCACTGCTTTTCTTTTCAAACCAAATGAGCATGACTTCCTAGAAAGCACGTATTCTTGAGAATATGGGCAGGATAGGAGTGCTTTTGTGTGTGGAAAAAGAGGACAGCAGGCCTTCCCTGCACTCCCTGTCTGAGCAGCTGTAGAGCTCCACATGGGGTTTAGCTTCAGTAAAATGTCAGACTAAAACCAGTTCACCTTGAGCACAACGGCTGCTGCATATATAAACACACCCACACATAGAATTTGATAAATCTTACCATTTCGGCTGTGTCTTAAAAACATAATGTACCTTGTATTAAATTAACAACAATATAGACTGAATAACTGCAATAATGATAACTGTAGCAAACATTTACCACTCTGAAATGAAACTCATATTCTCTGCACTGCAGATGAACATTGACTGCTGATGTAAAATGCGCTTATCATGCTAAAAACTTTGCATCTCCTTCCAGACTAAAGTCCACTGCATTGAATTACTGTATGTATTTGACCTTTCTCCACACTGCCACCAAGTGGCTGAAAATACAAAGTGTCATGTGGCTATGTGGAAATCAGTGCATATAGGCACAGAAATGTCAGATTTGGCTCATTTTTCCCTTTTGAAAAAACAGCATGGGTTTGTGTGTACCAGGGAGAAGCTAAAATGATGAAGGATGGAAAATTGTTTAGAGTGATCCAGGAAAACTGCTGGGATGCAGAGGCTCGGATTCGAGATATGGACAAGCATGGTAAAGACACTAATGCAGTGGTTATTTCTCAATTAAATTTTTTTGTGTTTTTTTTAGGTGCTTTTTATCAAATAAATAAATACGTTTTATATCTAAAATACTTATCTACATTTACATTATCTTCAGACCAGTTCAACTTTAGTTCATTGTTATATTTATTACCGAGATTTGTTTTCATTTTTTTAGGAGTGACAGTACAGGCCCTTTCCACTGTGCCCGTGATGTTCAGCTACTGGGTAAGACGTAACATGAAAATTAACATGAGAATTTAAGTGACACACTCTGTCATGTCCTTTTAAAATACTAATATGTACCATTTAGGGGTAAATAAGATACACGTAAAAACTTTTTAGCTTTTGTACCTTACAGTGCCACCCCAGTGACAGCTTTCTTCCCTTTTAATACATTTCCCTATGTTAGATTATATATTAGATCATATTAGAGATTAAATTCCTCTATAGATAGACATTCATCACTTTTTCTGCTAAATTCTTTTTGATTGTTCTCTGCATTTCTAAAGGCCAAACCCCATGACACACTGGACTTGTGTGGGATACTGAATGATGATCTGGCTGCTACAGTGAAGCGATATCCAAAGCGTTTCGTTGGGCTGGGTACTCTGCCCATGCAGGCCCCTGATCTGGCAGTACAGGAGATGAGACGGTGTGTGAATCAGCTAGGATTCCCTGGAGTGCAAATTGGCTCTCATATAAACACATGGGACCTCAATGCCCCAGAGCTATATCCTGTCTATGCTGTAAGTCCATTTGCTTTTGGTAGCACATGCCACAGCACACTAAAGTATTTGGTCTCTTTTGTGATTATTTTGTCAAGTAGTCATTCAGTTTTGTCTCAGTTTGTAGGCCATTTTAAAACTAGAAATATTGTTATCAATATTTTGCCTCTTACTACAGGCCGCTGAGGAACTCGACTGCTCGATATTTGTGCATCCATGGGACATGAAGACAGATGATAGAATGGCAAAATACTGGCTGCCTTGGTTAGTTGGTGGGTTTGATTGAGTGTCTTGATGTAACGTTATATAGGTTTATAATATATATGTGTGTGTGTGTATATATAATAGCAGATTCTGATTAGTAAATTAAAAACAAAATCTGATTGCAATCTTTTTTTTATTATTTCGTTTTTTTCATGTTTTTAAATACATTTGTGGTTTTGTGGAAGACTAGTACTGTGCAG
This sequence comes from Sinocyclocheilus anshuiensis, assembly GCF_001515605.1. NCBI lineage: Eukaryota > Metazoa > Chordata > Actinopteri > Cypriniformes > Cyprinidae > Sinocyclocheilus > Sinocyclocheilus anshuiensis. The sequence goes on along the minus strand of NW_015536463.1, from coordinate 599,626 downwards.
TATGTCGTCATTGTTTGGTCCCATGTTTTTTTCTGAAGGTATGCCAGCAGAAACTACAATGGCAATTTGTTCAATGATTTTTGGAGGTGTTTTCGAAAGATTTCCTAAACTTAAGGTCTGCTTTGCTCATGGAGGTAAAAAATATTCATATTATTTTTTAGATAATCAATTTATCAATTATTGGAGAGCAAAGTGATAACCTTGAGCTATAAAGTCAGGTTTTTTGCCATTGCTTGTCTTTTGATGTGTTATCACACTTTGGGTTCCAGGTGGTGCTTTCCCATACACCATCGGCCGAGTTGAGCATGGCTTTAAAGTGCGACCTGATCTTTGTGCAACCGACAACAAGATCAACCCACGCAAATACTTAGGATCTTTCTACACTGATTCTCTAGTGCATGACCCACTTTCACTGAAGTTACTCATGGATGTCATAGGAAAGGTAGTTATTTTAATTCTTACATCAACAGCAACACAAAATCTACCTGTAATATAAGAGGCACAATAATATTTAGTTAGCACCTTACATAAGGTGCTATCTAGATGAACTCTTAACTGATGAAATGGCAAAGATTTTCACATCCAGGACCTTTGTATTCTGGAAATAAAAACTGTGCAGCAATATACACCTCTGATTTTAGTTGCTGTTTTAGTTTTAGTTTGCTACTTTATTTTTAATAAAGGATTCTGTTTCTTGCAGGATAAAGTGATGTTAGGCACAGATTACCCATTTCCACTGGGGGAACTAGAGCCAGGCACATTAATTGAATCCATGGATGAGTTTGATAGTTCACTAAAGGTAAGATAAACAGCTATCTATCTGTCTGTCTGTCTGTCTATCTATCTGAACACACTAGGTTTCATTTCAAACATCAAATTGCAAATACATTGTACTTGTCATTTTACAGCTTATCTTCTTTGTACTCTTTTGTTTAGGATAAACTGCTTGCTGGGAATGCTCTGGAGTTTTTAGGACTGTCAAGAAGTTTTTTTTTTGAGTGACTGAGGATCAGTTGTACTAATGTGTATCAGAAGATTGATTATGTTACCAAAGAGCTGGATCATAAGAATTAAACCTTACTTAATGTGTTTTATTTTGTATTGATTTCTATTTTTACATTTTGTGTAAAAAAAAAAAAACAACAACAAAAAATTGTTAAATGGTTGAAAATGGTTAAATGAAAAGTGTATTAAATAAATTATTTTGAACCACAAAGAATAAGTAATATATACACCTAGATATAAAAGGATGATCCACCTTTAAAAGGAGTCTGATGTTTGCTTTAAATAATGAACTCAAAAGGATTGCAGTAAAACTTTTCTTTTAAGTTATTACTCCACCAGTTTTTGTACACATGTAAGTTCTGCTTTGCTCATGGTTTTTGAACACATGTAACATCCACATTCATATTTCATAACGAAATTAACGACAACACTATGAGCAAAAGTAAACTACAGTTCCCAGCAGAACCGCGTCGTGAGACGTACGTCAAGGACTTGACGCCGCGCGTACGTGACGTATGTGAAAACACGTGAAGCTCGTTCTCTGTTCGTCTGCTGGACGGTAATGGCGGCGTGCCGGGGATCATCGTCCAAATGGTTTTTTACCCGGGAACAGCTCGAAAACACCCCGTCTCGCCGCTGCGGAGTGGAGCCAGACAGAGAGCTGTCGTATCGACAGCAAGCCGCGAATCTTATTCAGGACATGGGCCAGAGACTAAATGTGTATCCTTCAGACGCGCTGATCAACAGCAGCAGGCCCGTTTCTGTCTCTCGCTGTGACTGTTTGTGTTGCCTTCACACCGATAATATCTATCATTTTTGTGTACCATGAATATCTGTAATAACTCTGAACTCGGCTGAAATTATTTGAGCTTGTCAATTAAACCCCCTTATAGTAGTAGCGCGCACTTAAGACTCGGGCAGGCGCTTGCTGATTAATGTTAATGTTGTACAAATTATTAACGTAAGATTTGTATATCTATATATCATCTAAATGTAACATAATAATGAGCTAGTTGTACCTTGAATTTACGTTGTTTATGTTCAAGCAGCTCAGGCGTGTGACAGCACGCAGCTCACGCGCATTTGTGATGTCAGGCACGCGAGCAGTCCGGTTACCGTAAATATTAAATCCGTTCTGCACTACTAAACCCTGTCAAGGTATGATTTATGTAAATATTTTGACGTTTGTTTAAAATATTAGTATTGGTATTTCTGGCAACTTGTATCAGTACGTAACGCGAATACGTAAATTATTCGTAATACGTACGTGTACGCATACGTAATACGTTCAGTCAGTAAATGGCTGAAGTTACGTAACCCTACGTTTTCCTTAACTCTAAACATCAGTTCTCAACTCACAATAAATACTGCCATTGTTTACTTGCACAGATTTTATATGTACCACTCTTTCACCAAATTCCACAGAAATGTAAGTGTTTCCATCCATACTGCCTGCATCTATTACATATACCCTTTTCAGCCATATGAATATTCATGAACCTGTGCTTCCGCTGGAGTGTAAGAATGGTCTTTCAGTGCAACTGTTAATGCGGTTTCCAAAGTGAAATAGATACAGTATAGAACTCTGTTAACCACAGCAATGAACCTGAGAACAAAATTAATTGGTTCTATGTGAATAAAAGCCTAAATGAAATCTGTTCATTTAAAGCGATTGTGTCTCTTCAGAAGACTAAACTGCACAAATCATATAGGCTAGTTTTTATAATCTTTTCATGAACTTTAAGAAATCTTTCAGGTTACATTAAAAGTATATTCATTTGTGTTTTAAAGATGAATGAAAGTCTTATGGGTTTGGAACAACATAAGAGTAAATGATGACAGAATTTTCATTTTGAGTGAAATAACTTTTTAAAGTAGGCTTGCATCTTTTGACATGACCGTGACATTTTTTCTTTCCTCTCCAGACCATCTCCCCAACGACATTATTTCTGGCTGCAAAAGTTGAAGAGCAACCACGGAAACTCGAACATGTCATTAAAGTAGCGCATGCGTGTTTAAACCCCCAGGAGCCTCCACTGGATACAAAGAGTAATGTAAGTCCTAAGTATTATTATTGTTTTTTTATTTTCTTCTTCAATTTCCTCAACCTTTTCATCACACTGGATAATTTCTGCTACACTTGCATCCATAGATTCTGTCGCTACAGAATCGGTCGTCTCACTAGTCAACTCCAAACAACCTGACTTTGATTAGGGTTTCAACTGTTTTTAAGAATCTTGTCCTCTTTTGTCACATGTCTGTCACATACACTGATTAAAAGTTTAGTTCACCCCAAAAAACTCACCCTCTTGTTCCAAACCCATAAGATTTTTGTACATGTTCAAAACACAAATGAAGATATTTTTTATGAAACATGACAGATTTTTTTTGCCTCTATTTCAAGTATTCACCCAAAACTTTGACACTTCAAAAAGTTGATAAAGAGATCATAAACAAATCCATATGAATCAAATTATTTCATCCAAGACTGACATGATCACATAAATATGAATAAATTTAAAGGGGTCATATGATGCTGCTAAAAAGAACATTATTTTGTGTATTTGGTGTAATGAAATGTGTTTATGCGGTTTAAAGTTAAAAAAACACATTATTTTCCACGGTGTGGCTGACTCTGAACTTTTATAAAGAATATCTCTTTGGATTTGAGACTTTAGTCTTTGCAACTTTACAGATCTTCTTTATGCACCAAGAGCTTGTAACACTCCAAAGAGAAAGGAAAAATTGAAATCGCATCATATGACCCCTTTAATTTCGACTGTTATGCAGATACCAACGTTAATTACTTAAAGCTTATCAAACATCGTTAAAGGGGTGGTTCATTTCGATTTCACTTTTTTTAACGTTAGTGTGTAATGTTGCTGTAGTTTAATGCCAACAAAAACGGCTCGTAGGGACTACAAGAAGTTACTGATGTAACAAACCCAGATAAACCCCGCCCTCGGGAAAAGGCAGCAAAGGGGGGCTGCTTTAGAGAAGAGGAAGAGAAAACTAGAGGTGCGTGTAAAAATCTATTCATATATGAATCGCGATTCTGTCTTACACAAGTTTCAAAATCAATGTTTTAAAGCAGCTGTTCTCAATACTGTTCCTCGCGTCCCCTGCTCTGCTCTGCATCTCTCTCTCTCTCTCTCTCTCTCTCTCTCTCTCTCTCTCTCATTGAGCTCAGCTCCAGCAATGAACTGTTACAATTATACACTTATTTTCACATAGCTATGAGAAGCGTTCAAAATGGACGCGCGTGCAGTTGCCGTACTGTATTAAAGCTTTAATCAGGATAAAACCGTATATTAAAAGCTAACATAAGCAGTAGCATTTACAAATAACAGCGTATCTAAAAGTATGAGACAACAACAAACAAAAAACATACCATTAAGAGCTGTGTGCTTGCACAGGTTCTGCGCGATCCTCTTCAATAATATCCTCTGCTTCTCAATCGGGCTCAAACTGATAAGCGAAATTAACGACGCCGTTGTGTACAATGCAACCGGAGCACATGCCTCTGAGGTGAGGGGCGGGACGTTTAGACGCGCACTAGAGGCGGTTTAGCCAATCGCAACACTTTTCAGAGAAGGGACAGAGCGGTGTGGAATAAAGGTAAATTATGTGAAAAATAATGTGTTTTTTAACAAACGAAGCATTAACACATGTTAGACTGCACCCCATAAACACAATCAAGCCTAGAAAAAAAACACTGAACCACCCCTTTAAAGGAAGCTCAAACATGCTTGCTTGACACCAATGAGGTTTGATCTTGTGTGTCATGCAAGTTCCACTGACCATATTTGAAAGTTTTGAATGAATGAACTTTCAATGGAGGGACAGAGATCCATTTCCAGAAATCCAGAAATATCTAAATTTGTTTTGAAGATAAACTAATCTCTTAAGGCTTTGGAACAACATGCGGGTGAGTAAATGATGAATTTTTGAGCAAACTATTCCTTTAAGAATGACAGAGGGGAGACAGATTAAACAAATGCCTCTGTTATTTCTTTCCCGTTCATGTGAATCTCACAGAACCTGTGACTCCCTTCGATTCTCAATCAACAACGTAAATGAGGCTTACAAGTGAAAATGGACTAGTGAGACACTGACATTAGACATCCAGCATGTCAGTGCTGGGACAGAAATCTCTCTTGAATGAGAAATATTGTCTTGAAAAAGACCAATAGAAAATGTGTGGCAAACAATTAACGTTGCCCGTAATTGGAAGAGTGCAGAGAATTCAGTTAATTGGTTGAAGATACAGAAAGACACATTACAAGCCTCATGTAATGATTGTCTATTGAACTTCAGGCATACCTCCAGCAAGCTCAAGAGCTGGTGATACTTGAAACCATAGTGCTGCAGACTTTAGGTAAGTCTATGGAAGGAGGTTTCTTTCAACTGAATATTAGAGTGGACATAGAAGACTTGCTGACAGTGGGTCACTTTTGGAAAAAAACAAAAAGTAAAAAAACATTTCCACTGTTTTTATCCACTGTTCCACTGTGAGTATTTGCCTGAAAAAAGTTGTATCATCATGACTAAATTCTCCAGAATAATGATTTTGAATGTTGTTGCAAAGAAACCAAATTGATTTTCAGTTAATCTGGGATGTTATTTTGCAGCATGATACATGGGTATCATCTCAAAAATTCCACATTGTTTTAAAAACTTTGGTCTAACTAATGCATGATTATCTTTCATGATCCACAGGTGTTGATAGCAGTGTGATTCAGCTTTGAATGAAATTCATGTGCTTTATATTGCAGGCTTTGAAATAACAATTGAACATCCACACACTGATGTAGTGAAATGTTCCCAGCTAGTGCGAGGTATAGACTTTCCTTCATATGCTCTCTGCGATCAACTTTAGATATAAAACAGTGCTTACTTAATCTTTGAATCAAACTATTGGCTTTTGAACTATGGCTAAGCATGCAGTTCATGGAGAGGTAAACCTCACTGTATTGAGGTTAAATGGGTCTCATTCTTACTCGCGTGTATAGTTTGACTCACTTTCATTCTTTTGCCATTCTCTCTCCCTCTCTGTTTACTTTCACAGCAAGCAAGGATCTGGCACAGACTTCCTATTTCATGGCTACCAACAGGTTGTTATCCAGAACCTCATTTGTTGCACTGTGACTGCACACTATAGCTTCCTTTACTGCAGGTTACCCTACCAGTGTCCAACACCCTCCTTGCACCGGTGGCTACTGGGACGCCCCCCCCCTCTCAAACATGCCCTCAGAGCAGGGTGGGGAGGGGGTTCGGTGGCACCGGCCCCGGTTGCAGTGCGGTGTATTGTACGGGGGATCATTGTTGGCACAGAGGGGTTGAATGCACAATGTGAAGTGTAGTGGTGCTCTTGAACCTCACGTTTGCTCGGGTTACAGAAGTGCATTTGTCTAAAAAAGACACTTTGGTAGCCTGAATAGCAGCTAAAGATTACACAGATGTAAACATTACATAGAAGTCCTCACGGTAAGTACCCAGACCCCTTTGTTTTTTCCTATGATTTTGTTATTCTCAAAGTGATAATTGAACCTTTGTTTTGGTCTTTCGTATTCAGACTATTTAGAAGTACATTTTTTATTTATTTTAATTTATTTTTGTCATTCAATGCCTGAATTGATTTTGAGATACAGACATCTGTTGTGCTTCCATTGTGATATACCTGTTTTAATGCAATTGAACCCATTAAGGACCTGTTTGGTTTTCTATTTTAATTGAAATAGCCGTTTCATTGGCTATGTATTTTTATACCCATTATAATCTTTAAAAATTGTTGGTATCAGGTGTGTAACAAAAGGTCCTTAAAGGGTGTAGTGGTCATTGTAATTTAATCAAATAGAAGATTTTTTTTTGTTTGTTTTTTTTTTGTGTGTTTGTCCCTCATTGTGTAGTTATTGTCTTCATTGTTTTTAAATCAGGTTAGCTGTCATTAGTGTTTGCCCCCTTTTTTGCATAGGGATACTGCAGCATTGTATACAATGTCTGAACATGGGACTAGAGCGGCATATGCTCAACACATGGTCTGCATATAATATGGCCATCAGGGTTTTTTTTGGCATTTGTTTTGCCCTCAAACAAGAGCATGTTACCCAAAGGATGTGGACTGTATAGGTTTTGAAACACACTTAATGGAACTTAACTGATAAATTAACCCGTTTTGTATGGCCAATGTGTCCGATGCTGGATGGACCTCATAATTTTTATTCCCTTGTGTGTTTATCCTTGCATTTATTTATTTTTATTATTCTTTTAAATTTAAGTAGAGGCTGTTTTTTTAGATCTTGATCACCTATAGCTAATGCAGTTAATGAGTGTTGCCGTTCTCATTTGTTTGTCTTTGTTGCATTAGGATTTAAAGGCTCCTCTTACCCCATGTCCAAACATTGATTCTGTTCTGTAGCACAGGGTTACCATCCAGCTTTGAGGTTTCATTTTATTGTTATTTGTCTCAAATGTCAGTACAACACTACTTTGTTCAATGTAAGATTGTTAAAAGATTGTTAGCATTTTTCTTCAGGGACTATTGATGTAGTTCAGATGCATTTCCTTTTTTCCCCTAGCAGAACAAGTAACTACCTTCCACATACAGGTGCATCTCAATAAATTAGAATGTCGTGGAAAAGGAAACCTTTGCAGGTGTTTTGAGTTGATTAGCTGATTGGCATGTCACCATATTCTAATTTGTTGAGAAAGTGAATTGGTGGGTTTTTGTTAAATGTGAGCCAAAATCATTACAATTAAAAGAACCAAAGACTTAAACTACTTCAGTCTGTGTGCATTGAATTTATTTAATACACGAGTTTCACAATTTGAGTTGAATTACTGAAATAAATGAACTTTTCCACGACATTCTAATTTATTGAGATGCACCTGTACTTCAAAATACTAACATTGTTTTTTTAGAGATGTAGACAAGTTTACAGAGATTAAAGAATAAGCACTTGATGAGGCCAAACAGTCAGCCCTGCTTTGTTTTTATTATGTGGGGTTGCAATTCTTATGTGGTAAATATGGATGGTAACCATATGCTTGTTTGCTTTATTGTTCCCTATGATTCTGTTGACTGCAGGCTTTTATGCCTGTTATTGAATGTACAGTAATATGTCAATAGTATCAAATTTATCCTTGATTATGAGTAACAAACCTATTATTTTTTGCTTGCACAGATTGAATTCCACAAAGTAAAACTTTTTATAGAATCTTTTTTAGACTTTCCACTGCTATTCTAAATTTAAAATATAGGGATAATACAATTGATCAGCTGCTGATCAGAATTGGCTGATTGCACTCCGACATTAGGCCTTATAGACCATTTCCTCTTATGCCAATCTGTGTATCTTTACATGGATAACTTGTTTAGTAATCCTGCTTTTTAAGTTTAAAAGAAAATCTTGATCTGTGCTTCCCTTCTCTTGTTGGCTTTTGCCCTTCAGTTTGTACCCATTGTAAACTACTGAGCACAAAACATGACTTTTTTGTAATGTCTAAATTGTAAAATGTTAATAAATTGCATGGTGCTAAATCAAGTAGTTTCTGAACTGTGCAGGTAAATTTTTGAAGCATGTTACTCACAACTGGGGAATATCTTAGTGGCTTCAATGCTTTCATAATAGTATTCTCTAGATGTTTAACACTGCCTTCTAGGGATGTAACGATTCACTCAACTCACGATTCGATTCACGATTTTGATTTCACGATTCAATTTTCTCACATTTTTTTTTAACAAAATGAGATTAAAGACATTGTACAGTAAATGAAAAGGTGTCATTTTATTAGGCTATTGCTGCACGTTTCTTTGTGAAATTGAAATATAACAAAACTAAATTGAAATTTTAAAACAAAGCCCAAATCAAACAAGTTACACAAATAAAAGAAATATCTTAATATGAACAAACTAAGGCTTTGTTTGTGCTCTTTCCATTTAAAATTAGAAGCAACCACTGGATTTTAATCATGATCCAAACAAAGATGCAGCTTGAGTAGTTTTTAATCTAAAGTAGACTCTATAATTTAGAAATTTGAGGCAAAAACAGAATGGTCTGACTTTAGTTTTGTGAAACTATACTACATAAAACATATCTGAACGAAACGGCAGACGAGCTGAATGAGATGCAGATTCACTCTCTGACAGCAGGAGGCACTTATGAACAGCAGTGATACAGTGTTTCCTGGGTTACCGCTGTAAACAAAGCAGAGCTGTGCTTTAGTGATGGGAAGTTTGGATCATTTTACCGACTTGGACCTTTGAGTCTCGTTCAGCAAAATGAACGAATCTTTTTGGAGTCATTTCGTTAATTTTAGCAAAATATAATTAAAATGTTACATGTTACTTCCCTAACACGTCTACTATTTGTGCAAATGTTGATCACACTACAAACTAGGGCTGTGCGATATTGAAGAAAAATGCGATATGTGATACCTTGTTAAAAAATGCGATATTCGATATTCGATACGATATTGCTTAAAGTGTGTAAAATCAATTTCAATTATATTTTAAAATATTTAAAAATGAAAATTATATAACCAATTTGTTTCACATTCTTTCTTGGAAAAGAAAGAATCACTACAACTTCTGAAAGTGACCAGCAGTGTTTTAGCATTACATAAAAAGTAATGTCACAAATCAGAAAATGTAATTTTAACATCAGTGTGAACATACAAAAAAAAAAATTAATGACACTAATTTTATATCATTGTAACTTTGCTTTCCATACACTTTAAGTACTTCTTCATATACCACAGCAGAAACTATAGTCTGAGAAAGTTCAAACATGA
>NW_015536463.1:546142-588767 GCF_001515605.1 Sinocyclocheilus anshuiensis | reverse complement strand
GTGACATATTCAGCAGCACGTATTTATAGGCTGATGTCCCTTTAAATCCGACTGCACGGATTCAGTATAATGATACACATCCGATTTCTTTCTCAGCTGTTTACATTAATTTAAAACATAACCGACTGCGTTTACGAGAATGATCGTCGAGACGGGTACTATTGACATAATTCTGTGTGTATGTGTCTGTTCAAACATGAGGAGGAGATGCGAAAGACGAATCAGCTCGGTCTGAAACGCGTCTCTGTGTGTGCGCACGCTTTGCACGTGTGCATTTGCAACGTTTTAATTTAAGTAGCCTGTTATTAAAATGATTCAGATATCGCACGCCCTTGCGATATTTACATTTGCGATATATCGTTCAGCCCTACTACAAACAATACAAAACTATAATGCTATTTGAAACAGAAAAGATTTATTAATTGTTTACCTGGGTCTTCAGTCTTTGATTAGCTCACCTCACCTCTTATCTGACAAGTATAATTGATTAGTTCATCTCTCGAGTCTTTCGAATCGTTCGTTCTTTTGTCACGTGAAGTGACAGCATTGGTTAGAGAAATTAGTTAATTTACAAGCTTCCTTACAATCAGGTGCATAGTTATTATTATTATTAGTAGTAGTATTAGTATTATCATCATTATTATAATTATTATTTACTCTTACAGTTACGTGATGCGTTTCTGGTCTCAAATTGTAGCATTTTACTTCTTACAGTTTATAAATGTCATGATGGTTCTTTTCCATAACACTGAATGTTGAAACAGGTTATAAACAGTTGGTTATTATTATTAAGTCTCTTTCCGGCTCTGCATAGGTTAAGCTTATGGGTCTGTCACGTGATGAACGAACGACTCGGAAAAACCCAAAGACTCGAGAGATGAACTAATCAATTCTCTTTCCGGCTCAGACTGCATAGGTTAAACTTATGGGGCTGTCACGTGATGAACGAACGACTCGAAAAACCTGAAGACTTGAAACAGGTGAACTACTTGTATAATTCCAGTACAGAACCTATAGGATGTTGCGCATGCGCGACTGAAAGAATCACTCCCAGAGACGACTTGTTCTTCCCGAGTCACATTAAAGATTCGTTCAAAATGAACGAATCGTTCAAGAACGACCCATCACTACTGCGCTTATGGACACTACTTTAATATGCATTGTTCAGAGGCAAGATGATAAGAAAATACCACGTAAACTTTTCTAAAGATAGTAAGTTCCCCTCAGAGATACATTCATGTAAACTCCTACTCCAGTTGTATCGCGATTTGTTTGGCATTTCAACTGATTTGAATCATCACATATTTGAATCGATTTTCAACCGGCTCGCAGTTAATCGTTACATCCCTACTGCCTTCTATCTGCTCAGTGACTGATTGTTTTGTGCTCTTTCTTTGTTGTCTTTTTTCTTCCTCCATAACGTGCTGCTCTTGCAGTCTGCACCTCACCACCTTCTGCTTGCAGTACAAGCCCACAGTCATTGCCTGCGTCTGCATTCACCTGGCCTGCAAGTGGTCCAACTGGGAGATCCCTGTTTCCACCGATGGAAAGCACTGGTGGGAGTATGTGGACAGCTCAGTTACACTTGAACTTCTTGATGGTAAATGGACATTCCCGTAAATTACAGTGTAAGGCTCATTTTGCACTATTTGCTGTCACCCATGATTTATATTCATTAAAATTTTGTTGTAGAACTGACCCATGAGTTTCTGCAAATATTAGAGAAGACACCCAGCAGGTTGAAGAGGATTCGTAACTGGAGGGTAAGTGATTAGAATAGATAAGTCATGCATTTGGTGTCTTTAAATTGGTTAATTTGGATAACACATAGTTGTTGTTGTGTTTATTTCTAGGCTACACAAGCTGCTAAGAAGCCCAAATCAGATGGTCAGGCCTCAGACAGTAGCTCTTTAGTGGGACCTTCATTAACCCAGGACATGTCCTTGATGGATGCCCTTCCCGGGGTTTCTACAAATACAGCATTCTCCAAAGCCTCAACATCTTTCCCAGTGACCCTGCCAAGCAACTCAAGCAGCAGTCTTTCTCTTGATTCCATTGCCAACATGCAGGGAACCTCATACACTTACACCGCCCCCAGTGACTGGCCTCAGGACCAGGTGCGCTCAGACCAGTATTCTGTCAAACAGCTTCCCCCACACAGTTCTATGCATCCACACCGGCCTGACAAAAGCGCAGAGTATAACCCTGCCAAACACGAACACAAGGCCAGCGGTGGGGCGAAGCACCAGGCCACGGCCTATCCTCCACCTGCAGCACCCACACAGAAAATGTCTCTGGACAAGTACAGGGAGAAACACGCTGCTGAGCTGGCTGTGCAGAAACGCAGGCAAGAGCAGCAGAACGTGGAGACGGAGGTCTGTGGTGCTCAGACAGATCACCACAAGCACCTGCCCCAACTGTCTCACGTGCTGCAGGGAGCAGGAGCCACCACTGCCTCACCCCTGAAGATGAAGCTGCCTGTCCCTGGGCAGGACAAACGCGAGAAAGGGAGCTCTTTAAAACTGCGTCTTCCGGTCCCCCCCCAGAGCGAGAAGGGGGGATCAAGTAAGGAGGAGCTAAAAATGAAAATAAAGGTCTCCTCTGAGCGGCACAGCTCCTCAGACGAGGGTGCTGCAAAGAGCAAACATTCCAGCCCGCTTGTGAGCAAGGAGAAACACAGAGACCACTCAGCCCATCGTCACCATCACAAACACGGCCACTCACACACGCACACGCATAGCGGCAATGGCAGGAGCAGCCTTGAGGCACCCGCATCTGCTTCGGCCCTTCGGAGCCCAGTAGGTTCCGGTGGCGATGGCACAAGCTCAGCTTCCAGTTCCTCACGCAAGAGGGTGAACCCTGAAGCCAGCCACAATCACCACTCCAAAAAGAACAAAAGCTCCAAAGGCGGTGCAGGTAGTTCCTCTCATTGTTCCTCTGTTCAGCAGTGTGTGTCATCTCACAGCTCTGTTCTTAACCTTCCCTTCCCCCTCCCCCTGTCACATACCAGGTGGGCTACGGACATCTCAGCACCCTAGTGAAACTGGACAGGAAACCAGTGGAGAGCCATGGCCCTGAGGGTGCCGGCCTAGCTAATGGCCAACACACAGACTACAAAGACACTTTTGACACGCTTGAGTCGCTGTTAAGTGCCCAAGGAATGGACTCTTGAACTGATAGGAAAGAGGATAAAATATAAAAGAAAATCAAGCATAGATTTCATTATTAGGAAGAGGAAAAAAACAGGAATGTGAAGAGTAAGAGAAAGAAAATAAAAATGCTTCCCGATCTTCTGGCAGTTCGGTTCAGTCTCTGTATAACTGCTGCTTCCCTCAGTATTCCCTCACGAGCAGTCTATATGAATGCGTGAGCCAGTATATGAATGTCAGGGCCATTATAGTAAAAAAAAAAAAACTTTTCATGATAAAAGCGTAATGAGTGAAAAGCACCCTCTAAAATGACTGACGCTCCTCTCATTTGTTAAACAAAGTTAGTAGAAGGAATGCAGAATCAAGATTTAAGTTCCATAGTTCCTTGAATGTTTCTTTGTTTCCTTTTCCCTCATCTGATACCATTTATGTGAGCTGCATGTTAATAATGAAAGGGATGAGATAGTTGTTTACTGATTGTGAACAAATATTTACATACATTCTCGTATGTTTTAAGCTGTACCATAACTTCTCAGGTTTGGAGCTGCTTGTAAAATATATATATATATATATATATAGGGGTGGTGGGGATTTTGTGACTCTGTGTTAGAATGTATCATATTGGCAATTCTAGCACAGCCTTCTAGTGATGTGCTCTAGAACTGGTGTTCCATGTTGCTATCAGGAGAGGGTGAACTAGCAGGCAATCCACACCCTGCCAATTACCTGGCATGTTGTCAGGGCCATGCAATTTGTACCTTTTTTGACATTCAAGATGACCTTAAGCTGGATGCCAAAGGCTGTGCCTCAATAAGTATAGTTCTATGAAGTTTACATAACCTTCGCTGTGAAGTGCATTTTATATATTTCTTGGTTTGAAGCAATAGCCTATTTTGTGCAACTCTTTAACAAATTACCAGAAACATACGTGGGTAAAAGGAGATTGAGTTCATTATCACAGTGCTGACCCAAAGAGATCTGGGATTTCATAGGCCCGTAACATTATTTCTGAATATGGATGAATGGTTTTGATTTTTTGATTTTGATTATTTTTAGTGTGAAGATATTGGTAAATGAGGCCAGCATTGTACAAATCATCATTTTACTTTGGATCGCTGAATTGCAGTTGGATAAGGCAAATGCAAACCCTGGCACTTTTTTTTTTGTCTTTTCCCAATTTTATTTAGATTTAATAATAAATTCCATGGTTTCCACTACCTTAACCTCAGTCTTTATGTGATCATTTATTGCGTTAAGAACTTATTGGCACATCTGTCAAATAACTATTTCCAGATCTTCACTGTGTTATTTTATAAATTAAATTTTTCTCCATGTTAAATTATGTTGCCTCACAATGTCAGTTTGCTTTGTATCATTGTTTTTAAAAGTCACTTTTTGATTTGGTGAATTAAGTTTTCAGTTCATTGGCCTATTGCAGGCTTGGCTGTGATGAGAGATGAATGGATGTCTTAACAGTTCCTCTGCTGAAGGTCGTTGCTTTGGATCTCTGTAAAGAGGAAAATTGTTCCACTGTTATATAACGAAGGATAATGTGTGGAGAACTTACACCATGTCTACACCGGATCCGAGCGGCGCAAAAAAAACCCCCACAGAACCCATTATAATCAGTGATGCTGTCTGCACTGGATGCAACACGACAAATCCCCGACAGTAAACTGATGCCTCGTTCTATTTATGATTAACTGACACCAAGTTCAAATGATTTTTAATGGTCGCTTTGTTGCGTCCAGTGTAGACAGACATTAGCTGTTGTGGTGCGACACGACAACTATCGCATCCGGTGTAGACACCGTGTTAGACTAATAATATACAACAAATTAAAAAATTAGCACAAAATATCCAGAGCAAACATTTCATTTCTGAGTAAAAGTCAATTACCTGGTTAGGCAAGCCTTGACAAAGCTCTTTGCATGTGTAGAGAAGTCATCAGTCAGAGATGGCATTAAGCCCTTTTGAGCCCCAATGTAAAAGAGGGCTGCCATCTTGTTCATGTGAGCAAGGGGTGGCTTTCCTGTGGCCATTTCATACACAGTGCAGCCAATGCTCCAGATGTCTGATTTTCGTCCATGACCTGTCTCACTTATCACCTCTGGTGCCATCCAGTATGGGGTACCATGCACAGACTTCAGAAGGTCACTCTTACTTCCGGTTGAAGTCTGAAGACAGCTAAGACGGCGAGCACAACCAAAGTCGATTAGCTTGACCACTCCGTTGGGCATAAGCATAATGTTGTTCCCCTTCAGATCTCTATGGATGACCCTGTTAGCGTGAAGATAGGCAACACCTTCCAGAATTTGTCGAGTGTATAGAACAAAGACCTTCTCTGGCAAGGGTCCAAACCGGCTCAATATGTTTGAGATGGAGCCCCCTGGAACATACTCCATGAAGATGCTTACAGTATTCTCACAGAGAGCTGTGCCCAAGAAACCAACAATGTTAGTGTGATGAAGGGTCTTAAGAAGATCCACTTCTCTCTCCAGGCGTTCATACTCTTTTTCTGCCATCTCTGAAGTTGAAGCATCAAGTGCCACTTGTTTTACTGCAATCAGCTGACCTTGACTGGTTAGCCCACAATACACCTATGAATAGTAATATAAAATAAAATGTGAAACAATACAAGCTCTACATTTGATTATACTTGGAGAACTTTTTGCAAATCATGATTGTTTACGTTAAAGATGAGAAGGGTGCTTTAAAATGATTGCATTTAAATGCTTACTGTTCCGTAAGCTCCTTTACCCAGAACCTCTCCTTTTGTCCATGTGATGGCATCATCTGAGCAAGATCCATTAATGTAATGCAGTTCACCTGAGAATGAACCCTGATGGACAACAGAAACTCAATGTAACGGCCCATAAAATAGCGCAGGGGTAGCCAACTCTGCTCCTGGAGAGCTATCATCCTGCAGATTTCAGCTCCAACCCAGTCAAACACATCTAA
Source organism: Sinocyclocheilus anshuiensis (assembly GCF_001515605.1). Lineage (NCBI taxonomy): Eukaryota > Metazoa > Chordata > Actinopteri > Cypriniformes > Cyprinidae > Sinocyclocheilus > Sinocyclocheilus anshuiensis. The sequence goes on along the minus strand of NW_015536463.1, from coordinate 582,657 downwards.
ACCAGCTAATCAAGGTTTTCAGGGTTATTTTTACCATTATTACTTTGTAAATTACAGGTAGCAGGGCCCCAGACAAAAAAAAATTGAGTAAGGAGCCATTGGCTACTATAAGCAAAAAACGTAGGCGCCAAATACATTTTTTAGGTGCCACAGAATAAACGTGTTTTATTTATTTATTTTATTATTATTATTGTTTATTTATTGTTTTTACATTTAACATTTTAATCATACTGTCGTGTTTATGTCTCATCTTTTCTTGACTTTATCAGCATTTTAATCCATCTTGTAGATGACCTGGGAACTAAGGTTCACTTAAAGTGGGAACTAAATGTCTTTTCCAACTTGAAATATACAGTCACAAAGAATTGTTCATTACACAGAATCTGTACCAATATCATGGACCATAAGCATCACTTGGCCACTGAGTGTACAGGTGCATCTCAATAAATTAGAATGTCGTGGAAAAGTTCATTTATTTCAGTAATTCAACTCAAATTGTGAAACTCGTGTATTAAATAAATTCAATGCACACAGACTGAAGTAGTTTAAGTCTTTGGTATTGAATTTATTTAATACACGAGTTTCACAATTTGAGTTGAATTACTGAAATAAATGAATTTTTCCACGACATTCTAATTTATTGAGATGCACCTGTAGTTTGGGCTCCTCCTACATGCATCCTATAAATGTTGTCATATGTCACAGTCTTTCACACATTCAGTCTGTTTTTCTTCATTAGTAAAATGCAATTTTATAGGAGTTGGATCATGTAGGCAACAGGTTAAGTACAAATATTAATAACGAATATAAATGCAATAGCGCAAAAATATAGCAAAATGCTCCTCTTTAGTTATTTTTCTAGCTGACTAATGTAGTTTGGGCTCCTCCTACATGCATCCTATAAATGTTGTCATATGTCACAGTCTTTCACACATTCAGTCTGTTTTTCTTCATTAGTAAAATGCAATTTTATAGGAGGCGTTGAATCATGTAGGCAACAGGTTAAGTAAAAATATGAATATTCAATAGCGCAAAAAAATAGCAAAATGCTCCTCTTTAGTTATTTTTCTAGCTGACTAATGAGCTTATGGACACCAAATGGTTATTCTGAGGTAAATGTGTTATTACGTTGCAATGTTTATAAGTTTTACACGTTTTCCGCAGTTTGACACAGAAGGAGCGATTACATGAGACATTTCAGTAAGTTGTACTGTAGGCACTCGTATATAGCCTACCTTTTGATATTAATTCATGTTCATTATGTATTATAGTAGTAAGAGAATGGGTTCACTTGCCGCCTGAACTGAGGCGCTAAAGCGATTGCGCCTGCTGCATTAAAGAGCGCCAAAACCGTATTTGTTTGAATTTCGTTATTAATTTGGCATAATTTTAAAGCTGATACTTTGTTTATTAAAAAGTAACAAAGCACAAAGCTTTTTTTGCGATTACTGGACGGCAAGTGCGCTTCATAGTATGAAGTTCACGCATTAACAGAACACAGCATATAGACGTGTGCACGAAATAGACGCTGCTTTTCTGCACTTTCACTTCGCACGTCTCCGTCATTTCGATCTCTCTCGCGCTGTACAGCTGAGCTGCGTTTAGCTGGTGTGCGTCAGCGCTGCTGTGCTGCAGAGATGAGCACGGTTTCAAACTCTTTTTCCCACTAAAACTTTGATGCGCGTCGTCTCAGTTTAATACGTGAACATAACAAAAGATGTGATCGCAAAACAATCAGGAAAAAAAGGCATTACATGCAAATATATAGTCGCCAGTGGCGACTTCAGCGAAAACTTCACTCGCAAATTAATAGGCTATTTTTGGTAGCAAATGCGACCGTTTTAGTCGCAGTCTGGAGCCCTGGGTAGGTATGTTGAAGCAGAGTTGTAGTCTGAATTCTGCAGGAAAGTAGTTCTCTAGGAGCAGGGTTGGTTGATGTACAAGTGAAATATGTTAGAATGTTACCTTATTTAAAAAAATTCTAAATCTTGAAGGCACATTATTTTTGAACTCTGTACTATCTTCCTTTTCAGTCTTGAGTGTTTCAACATCTCTTCTCTCCAGTGAAATCAACTCCTCTGCCAAAAACCTCAGCAGGTCATCTGTGAGAGGTCCATCGCCAACCTCATCTAGAAAGCTGTGGTACACAGGTGAGACTGTTCCGTCACTTGTCCAGGTATTGATAAGAGGCTGCGATGGCAATTTGGTTTCATTTGATATTTCAGGTTCACTTTTGTCACCTGCATCAATTGGAGTTTGTTCTTGATATATTATTTCCTTTATGAGACTTGTTTTGGATACAGTGTTGGAAAGTACTTCCCCAATCACTGATAGTATGGAAGTACGTTGTCTCTCTGCGCTTGATAATTCCCTTCCATCTCCCTCGATGTGCATTTCAGATTTATTTTGCTGGACTGCTCCACAAGCAGAAGTTACAAGGACATGGCATTTATTCTCTGAAGAAGGTGGGTTTTTCTTTATCCCTTTGGTAACATTAGCCCTCCGCTTGAGTTGCCTGCATTTAGCTCGACTGGATCTCTCTGATTGAACTTGTTTCCTTCGGTTAACCTCCACTGTTTTTTGGCCCTTCAGTTTTCCATTGGTTTGTCTTTTAACTTGAAGTGCTGTATGGACCTGTCTGGTTCTCTCTGCAGAACTGTCTACTCTAAGATTTTCATAAACCGGAGTTGCAAACATTTCGTAGATTGCTGGACCTTCATCTCCCTGACTGATCTTCAGAAACATGTCGTTGTAAGTGACATAATCCACGGCAGACCTTGTTCGCTGTACTGGTCCTGTTACTGGCTTTTTGGATGCTTTTGCACTTCTTAGATCTCTGTGAAGTTGGTTTTGGCTCTTACTGCTTACTTTCTTGTCATCACTCAACTTCATGTGTTGAAAAGGTTCAGAGACCCCCCTTGCTGTTGGGGCTTCATGTGCAGTTTTTTTACAAGGTGCTCTTGGCAAATATTTGTTGTTAGACTCTCCTGCAATAACTAGGCTGGTGGGTTTACTTTCTCTGAGTTGCACCATTGAGTGAATTGGTGAATTTATCCTCTTCCTTGTGGTTTTAACAGTACTTTGTTTTCTGTGTGCCAGAACATTGAATGACTGATTTGTCTGAATAGATGTTTTGCCTTTACTGTCATTTATTTTGATCATCTTAACTGGTTTGTTCTTTTCATGTGAAGTTTGTTCTATTACATCAGTATCCACAGTGGCGAGGTGCTTCTCACCTGCAATAAAACAGGTTCCTCTGTCTATAGGTTGTGTTTGTCTGATTATGCTTTGGGGTTCTTCAGAGACAGAGCAGCAGTCCATAGTTGGGGACTTACTCAGAAATTCTGAGTTTTCAGTTGTTTTAGTAGACTTGCATCTTATTTCATCCTCGACTTCCCTGACAGTCAATGATTTGATAGATGTATAGCCTTCCTTGTTGTCTGAAGTTATATCTTTTCTAGTATTGTGTATTACTGAACTGACAAAGTCCTGAAAATCCAAATAGGTCCCCAGTTCCAGATTCAGTGACTTATCTAAGCCTACATGAATCTTGTGTGTATCTTGAGGCACCGTCTCATCCTCTTCTTGGCTACTACTGCTGCAGGAGTTGCTCTCTTCACTGCCTGCTCTGGTGCCTCTGGATCTTCTGGAAGACGGCCTGGAGATCCTTTCCAGTCTTTTCCTGGACTGTGATGAGATGGGCAAGATGCTACTTTGTTTTAAGAGCAGTGGGTGCTCAAGACTTGAACGTGCAGAGCCATTCCTGTATATATTGTCCAGCGGAGCAAGATGTTTAGGTGACTTTGAACATAGAGTAGGTAGTGTCTGAAATCACAGCACAACATTCAAAGTGGTATTAAAGGCATGAGTTTTTGCATTTGTTGAAATTCGTTTAAAAAAAAAAAAGAAATACCTCACCTTTTGTCTGCTATCGTCATCCCCTGTGTGAACACCTCCAAGTCCTGTAGTTAATTGAAAACTTTTATAATATGCCTTACTTTCATGTGACAACCTTCTCAACAATGCTTTTCATTCATTACAATCAAAGTTGCACACAGACACTAAAATTTAAAAGTAGAGTTACTTCCAGCTACCTTAACTAAGCGAATGTGTCCTCACCTTTGGTGACACAGCAACCACAAGGTAGGCAACATATGTTTGTTTGAAAACTACCCCTTGAGCATCCTGTAATCCTCTCCTTAATGGATTTTACAAAGTATTAGTGAAGGTCTCTTCTAATGCATGGTCTTCTGATGACAAAATACCCTAAGTTCCTGCACTCATTCTTCTCAGACACAGCTGATCAGGTGAGGAGACAGCTGTGGAAGCTCTCCACAGGCAAGTTTCTGGGGTAAATGTAGCTCTGTCAGGATTATGTTCACTAAGATGGTGAGTTCTTCACTCTCTTTTAATCCATTCTGTTTTTCTAGCTGTAATGCAAGCTCCTGGCAATACGAGTAGATGTTTCCTTGATCACAGACTAACCTAATAACAGACTCTAAATAACAAAAATGATCAACACTGGCACTACTTCCCTTCTTGCTTCTTATGCAACAGTGATTGTGGCTGTGAATCCACAAACACTTTTGTACATCCTCGCACACCCAGTCTGGATAGCATGCAGCTTTACTAAAGGCTAGTTCACACTGCACCGGCAGATGCAGAACCAGCGACGAAAAACATCAGATTACAGTACAGCTAGGGGCGGACTTAACCAATAAGCGAGGTAAGCGGCCCCTTAGGGCCCCGGGTAATCAGGGGGCCCCATCTGATATTGCAGAAACCTATTTGCAGCGTTGAACAATAGCCAATCACAGACATATCTGTTAATTTCTTGAACGCAATGACAAGAAGTGTTTAAGTTAGAATCCACTCACCGCTCAAAATGCAGAGTTTGCTGAGTTCTGCAAGCTCGGGAATCCTTTGTGCAGATTCATTGTGCAGTGTAGAGTACTTATTAACGGAACGCCGTGAGATCGCGATGAACTGAAGTGAGTGACAGCTTTTAGTGAACAGAGATATTCACCTCAGTAAAGAAAGTATTGTTTCAAGTCATAATTTTATTTGTCTTGATGTTTCAAAATGTCCTTGGCACACCGGCGCAAACTCGTAGCCTATAAAATGCACGGATAAATGCACTCGTATAAATGCACAAATGCGATGACTGGAGATTTTTTGCATAATAATAGATTACATTTTCGATTTGTTTCTCGGCAAACCCTACCGTATGCCTTCAGAACACTTTGACTATGGAATGAGTTGCATGGGATAATTTCATCTTTGTAAAAATATTGAGTTTACAATTTATTAATTGGACAAGTGCAAGCATTTTTTTTTATCTTCTTTTGTGATCCAAAAAAAAAGGTAGCCTAATATGGCTTTAGAACAGCATCAGGTTGACTGATTACTGGTTGTAAAGGGATAAATAAACTATGAGAGCGAGTGAGCAAAATAAGGGTTAGACCTAAAAGAGCACATAGTTATTGTGTTGGGGCCCCCAAATCACTAAGTCCGCCCCTGAGTACAGCTTAAGCATTCTGCGACCTGACAATTGCTGATTGAACATGTTCAGTCAGAGAAAGCAAATGGTGAACCCATAACAACACATCGATTGGACTAAACCTGACAATGTCTGTTGGCATTGTTAGCATCTATCGGTGCAATGTGAAATAGCCTTAACTAGTGGACCCAGTTACATTTTTGGCTTACTGTGTTTGCTTATTCACTGAAATCTGTCAAACCACATTACAGGAAATGCATGTATGTGCATATTTCTGTATGTATCTATTTATCAGTGTCATTTTTTAAATGCAAGCAAATTCTTTCGCAATAAACAACTGTCTATACTTACTATTATGAATGTTAGTCCGTGCTTGCAGCAGCACACTTGCATGAAGAAGAGGGTCCATTAGCATTGGTGCTGACTTACTGAGCTGAGTGACATGAGCAGCAGGAAGAACAGGTATTGAGGAAGAAGTCAAACTGAGTGATGGATGCAAGGACCTTATTTTGCCCCAGTCTTTTCTGTTGTTCCATAGGCTAGGCAAGGATGATGTCCGACTAAGTGAAAATAAATTTACATTAGCATGTTCACATTGTTCAAAGCATTTACAAATTAGCTATATCTTCTTTTGAAACATGCCGAATGTTTCTTAGCAGTAAGGGCAGAGTTAAATCTTCCTTAGACAAGTTCCCCTCTCTTTCTCTCTCTGGAGAATGGTACACCCTGGAACCGTAGTCTTATGCTGACAACGGCTTGATCCTGTAACTGTACTCCTCTATACAGTCTTTGTGTAGAAATGAGAGCCACTGAATGGACATGAGGTTTCATGCAGGCAAATTGTTTGTGAGGACCGTTTGTGCATTTTATGTTTACACAGCTGCTGTTGGTGGTGTTTAAGTGTGATTTGTTGACTTGTGATTGGCTCTCTTGTTTATCTGATTGCTAATTTAATTTGATGAAGAAGCGATGAATGGGTGTGTATGCTGTCAGCTGGCTAACCTGCTTCGCTTCCTCTCATCTCTGCCATCTTGTCTGATGTCTATCTTTGGCTCCATCCAACCCTCAACGCAAATCCTGTTATCTGCAGACACACAGCCAAATACACTCTGGGTAAAAAGAGTCATGTAAATTGCTATAAAAAAAAAAGTAATGTAATGACTATGAGTAATGACTACATAAAATTAAACTTTGTCAATTACATTTTAAAATAAAATAAATGAAAAAGAAAACAGCTGTTTTGATTTGTAAACTGTCTTTCAAAAACATTTTAAAAATCTTAAAGACCACAAATCATTGAACTGTGCATATATACACACACAACTTGTTAACTAAATATATATATACAAAATGTACCTTTCTTTCACAAAGTCAGTCCTCTCTAAATTAGCCCAAGCTTCAGTGAAACCAAATGTTTTACAGTTCCTGTGAGTCTTGCATAATCCTTATCTGTGAGTGTCAGAGGTTCTCTGTGGATGACTCTGTAGTCTGACTCATTTGAAACAGAGAAGCCCAAAAAGCAGAGTCAGACACACCCCTCCTATTGTCATGGATTCTCTGAGGGACGGTCTGAGACTACTCTTTGTGTGTGTGTGTGTGTGTGTTTGTTTGAGGGTGGTGGAAAAGGTTGCCAAAGCTTTTGAAAGCCCGGTGGACACAGAGAGTCACTGTCATTCTGGAATGATCCTCCAGGTGTACCTCTGACACTGTATTCTGTCTTCTAGGTTTAACAATGCACAAGTCTAGTTGTTGACTGACCTTGGTGGATATCTGCATGATTCTTTTGTGCCATGATAATCTCAGCTGAATCTTTCTGCAAAAAAATAAAGTTCAGTAAAGGAAAGATTATCAATGTCACAGCTGGTATGCAGCAAGAAACAAAAGCTGTGAGGTTGGCCGTCGCTTACAATAACCTTTCACAGAATCACACATGACTAATTCACCTGTTGACTACTGACCATCTGGAGGCCATCTATTCAATCAGATAACACCATCATTAGCCAGATGTGATGCATGTGACCAAGACGCAGCCAAATGAAATGCCATGAAGGGCTTAATCAAAACATTTCAGAGTAAATAAACTACATTTAATTGGCTTTACATTTACAATCCCGCTGAGCCTTATTTATTATTTGACTCCGTTCATGCCGTCATTATGTTTGTATGCTTTTGTTCACACAGTTCAAATGGATTTCTGCAAGAAACACTGTCAAGATTCATTGTATATAATGAGTAAGAAGTGGGAGAGCGCCTGACCTTCATCCCATCTGAATCTGGTGTGCAACAGCCATGTGTAGGAGAGCAGCTGGGGAGTACAGAAGGACTCGTTGGCCAATAAGATGCGTCCAGACACGTGAATATTGTTTCTCCAAAATACAATACAAATACTAAAATAAGTCATCACACTGAAAACATAAACAGGTTTCTAATGAATTGCACTACAAATAAATGAATGCTTTTTCTTATAAAACTGTTTAAACAGTGGTATAAAGTCTATAAACAGTGTTTTGAGAATTAAATGTTATAACTGGTATTGCTGGTACCACTGCATTCACATGCTTGACAAATAACTTCAATGAAAACATTGATTGGACTACATATAAAATATGATGATTACGTACAATGTAGATCTAGTCCATGATTTATGAAGATAAAATAATTTTTTATCCACCTTATTACATTTACTTATTACCACCTTATTACTGCACTTTCACAGAAAATAGCTTACTTCCACATTGCAAAATAAAGGGAATATATAGTGTTTTACCTGTTTGCATTGAAGAATCCATTATATGGAAGAGTTCTTCCTTCTTGGTGGTCTTGATCTGAGAGACGTACCACAGAGCAGTATGACCTCTTCCATCAAGGATCTTCATATCACTGGAAATCAGAGCAGGTGGATTCGTGACTGTTTTTAATGAGAGAGGTCGATCAAATCACCATTCATCTTAAATTCCGTTTTACTGTTCACAATTCTACATATTCCAAATACATTGCATTTCTATTTGTTGTTTATATTTTGCATTTCCATTGCAAATCCAAGAAGGGATTGACAAAATTAAGTTGAAATTTGTTTCCTTACACTGGAAAAGACATAAGTTCCTTCACCACTTCCACAGGTTGATATTCCCATGGCGTCTCAAATCCTTCAAACAGATCCACATCCCTTACAGCCAGCATCAGTGGGGTCAGTCCATCTCTGTTCTGTTTATTTAACTCCAACAAGTCTGCCTGGGCCTGTAACACACAAACAACATAAGCTTCATTTGTTGTAATTACTCCAGCCATTGCCTGAGGTGAGCGTAAAAATATCTCACTCTCACATGACAGCTGGCTAATACTGATCCATCAGAGAACTCACTATGGAGTCTAGCCTGCTTTGTGTGAACCTAAGGTTGATATCGCATTACTAACAGTCAAATGGCAAGTGGAAGTTGAAGTCTGAGCTGCTCACCAAGAGACGTACCACAGAGCAGTATGACCTCTTCCATCAAGGATCTTCATATCACTGGAAATCAGAGCAGGTGGATTCGTGACTGTTTTTAATGAGAGAGGTCGATCAAATCACCATTCATCTTAAATTCCGTTTTACTGTTCACAATTCTACATATTCCAAATACATTGCATTTCTATTTGTTGTTTATATTTTGCATTTCCATTGCAAATCCAAGAAGGGATTGACAAAATTAAGTTGAAATTTGTTTCCTTACACTGGAAAAGACATAAGTTCCTTCACCACTTCCACAGGTTGATATTCCCATGGCGTCTCAAATCCTTCAAACAGATCCACATCCCTTACAGCCAGCATCAGTGGGGTCAGTCCATCTCTGTTCTGTTTATTTAACTCCAACAAGTCTGCCTGGGCCTGTAACACACAAACAACATAAGCTTCATTTGTTGTAATTACTCCAGCCATTGCCTGAGGTGAGCGTAAAAATATCTCACTCTCACATGACAGCTGGCTAATACTGATCCATCAGAGAACTCACTATGGAGTCTAGCCTGCTTTGTGTGAACCTAAGGTTGATATTGCATTACTAACAGTAAAATGGCAAGTGGAAGTTGAAGTCTGAGCTGCTCACCATCAGGTCCTGTAGACAGCAGAGGTCTCCCCTCCAGGCTGCTAGTGAGAGCTGCTTCTGATGGGGTACGTCTCTGATCATAGCCGTCAACAGCTCCCCCTGGAGTGCTGGTTGACTAACATGAAGAGCTGTCTGATTGCTACTGTTACACAGTGTAGCATCGGCTCCTCTTTTCAGAAGGAAATGCATAACCTGTTTTCAAAATATGTTAAAAGCAATGTATCTGAATTATTAAAATGATAATGAACCAGGTAAATGATAGGCTTTAAGGTTTATCATATTTAAGCAAACAAACAAGTGAGAGTTCTGACATTACGATTTCAAGTGTGATATTGCTTTTATACAACAATTCAATAAACAAGTTAATACTGAGTAATCTACATTTTAGACAATAAAAAGAAAATGATGTTGCAGCTTCTGAGCGAGTGCTATTGAGCTGTGAATGAATCTGACGTTTAACTGATCAATTGAGTAAATGATTCAATGACTTAAAGGTGCAGTAGATCTTGGAAAATGCTAACTTTAGCCTGATAGCACTGAAAGCGAACATCCCACCCTCCCTGCAATTTCCGTCCAAAGCCACGCCCCCTGAACACATTTACGCTCACAGACCAGAATACCAGAGACAACATTACTACAATAAGCTACATCAGCGGTTCCCAATTCCAGCCCATGTTCCGAAATGAAGTAAACTTCAACGGATTTCCCCTGCTCAGTGAGGAGGGAGCAATGAACACTGTGTAGGGATCATATCGATCGGAACACAGTTCATGCACATAGCTCATTTCTAACGAGCTGGCGCGAGGACTGGATTAAACGCTGGGCTACATCATGTGTCATTCACCTGTGAGAAAACTGTAAAAGTACTACAATACCAGGAAAGAAGATCGGGTTGTTGATGTTTGTCTGGCATTCTCGCTCTGTCTGCACAGCGTGCGTGAATGAGCTGATGACGTATCCTGTCTGCGCGAACCGGGTGCGCAGAGGTATGCTAATACATACGTTGACAGGCAGGTAGGAAAGCATATTAAAACGCTCTGACCGAGCATTTTGATTGGACGAACATTTCTTGGCCCTACGCCTTCCACAGAATATATAAATACAGATAAATACATTTAGACCACTTAACTTAATGATTGCTATCAGGATGTGGAGACTTTCAACCAGCATAACAAATATTTTTTCTGAAGACAATCACCTATTGCACCTTTAATAAAATGCCCCCTATAACCTCATTCACTATTCCCTACATTACTCCACTATTATAGTCCACTGAATGAGTTATTACATTCAAAAAAAAACAAATTCAGACACTGAGTGTAACGGAAGTGCTACAGACATGGGAATTTCTTTGGTGGGGCACTCATCGTATTATGGAATTGAATGAGTGCACTTGATAGTGTCCACTATTGTTTGAGACACCACTACAAATGGCTGTCCCTCAAATTGTGCACTATATAATGAGGAATGATTTCGTACAGTGTTTAATTTCTTTGAATGAATCAGTTGAGTGGATGACTTGGCAAGGATGATGTCAGACTAAGTGAAAATTAATTTACACACATTCACATTGTTACACAAAGCATTTACAAATGAGCTATATCTTCTTTTTCTACATGCTGAATGTTTCTTAGCAGTAAGGGCAGTTAAATCTTCTTTAGACAAGTTCTCCTCTCTTTCTCTCTCTGGATAATGGTACACCCTGGAACCGTAGTATTATGCTGACACGTCACTAACTCATCAAAACAGTCACTTGTCGCCACCTAGTGGTTAAACAGTGTAACATGAAGGAAGATTCACTACAAAAGATTCCCTGTAGTACAGACGCACCCAAACGGAGAAAAACAAACAATTCAAAGCCGCCAGTGGACTGTATATTATTACTCTTAAAACTAACCGTTGTTTAATGCATAATGCAGCAATTCAATCAAGAAAACAGAAAGCATTAGAAAGTAGCTACTACAGTAAGTGAAACATTATGCCCATTATTGTAATGAATACATTAAACCCCTATTACACTACATTAGCTTTCCTACACAGAAGTCAGCTATAGTTTCCACTTTGTTTTGGTCGTATCACCCTTTTGTCTCATACCCTAGTAAGACCCGTTCTGCAGGCACTGATAAGAGGAGTGGAGCCCTGTGAATCATGAGGCAGGTCAATCTCTTCCCAGGCATAGACTCCCTGCTCCAGTCCCAGAGCCACAGCCTCAAGCTCGTCCTTCAACAGCTGCTCCACAAATCTGCTTCTTTCATGTTTACTCATGCTCCAGTGTTCTGGCAGATGCACAAACACAAACAATTAGCTGCCGTTCTGATGCACTAACTGTAATGAATGTCGTCTATTCACAGCATGCACAAGAACTGCTTTGTTGCCCCCGTGTGGTTGTGTTTATGATGAAGGCAATGCATAATCTCAGTACTGTTTAAAGTGCAAGGACATTTTATGTATTTTTAAAGATATTTTTATATCTTTAATAAATTGTAAATGTTTGCGTTTGGAGTTATTGATTAGCACATTTTTCCCCAAAGCAACTTCCTGTATAATTTACTAATAAATGTAATATTAGTAGATAGTAGAAATTAATAAATGACCATGCATTTATTGCATAAGAAAAACAAGCCCTTATAAACCAATAATCACTATTCATAACGCATAAGTCAGCATATAACTTACCAAGAAAAAATATTTGATGTTAAACAATAGTTATTAAATAAGGAAATGAAAAGTCTTTTCTTTTGCTTCAATTTAAACAAGCAAGACTCACCTGTGTAAGCAGTTTGTTACTTCTCTGGACTGAAATGTTTTGATTTAAATGAAGTTAAATTAGTTCATGTGTTTACGTCCTTGTCTTTTAAGGGTCAGTCCTTTGTCTTCATTGCGCATTTGCCTGAAGCAGCTTTGAGTTTACAGCCTGTTGCCAAGGAGACGCCGGCTTTGGCATGAAAACAATGAACTCACCATGAGACATTTGTTTTGGTTTCAAAGGGGACGTGTGCAGAAATGTACACATGAGCATTTGCATTTGGTTGTTATGATAATAAAATAATTATATTATAATAATTATATAATTGTAATTCTTTAGTTTTTTTATAGTGTTTGCCAGACACTTTTTTTTCTTTCTTTTTTTTTTTTTCTTTTTTTTTTACATTTTAGTGAACATAAGATACTAAAGGAATGGAAGAATTTTAAATACCTATTCTATTATGCCAATATGTTACACCTTCATCACAAACCTTATGTCCCAGTCAGCATATAAGGTGTCTCTTGTAGCCTCTTTGCACTTGTGTTGAGCAGAAGCTGTCCTGGGAGTCATTCTGTGGGAGATTCAGTTGCATTGATTGACCTTCACTTGGACCAGAGGCCTTCATAGGTAGAATTACACAGCAGTATTCTAAAGAATCACTGTAATGATCCACTTAATTTATCATGATCTAATTTAATCTTTGCTATACCTTTTACAGTACTTACTGGAACTCCATACAATTTTACAGTTGGCTGTAACACTTTAGATTTAACATTTTAGTTTAGACACTATAACAAAAAATACAAGACTTGAACAACCACGCAGAACCACACGACCTCTAGTGTTCACTGCGGATATACTGTTGATGTTGTAGTAAACAATAGCTTTGATTAAAATCCTTAAGGGGAAAAAAAGTTAAACCGCACATTATCTAAACGTGTGTGTGTGTGCGTACGCATATAGTATATAGCCTATATAGATAGAAAAGCAACTGAATAGAAAACGAAAATTTAATTCGTTTACAATCGCACAATTGATATACTAAATATTTGATTAGAAAATTTGTGGTGTTTTTATTATACATTCACATACGTTTCGATATAACTTGATTTTTCCATTTCAAAAACCATCACTGAATGCAAAAAATCCATCCGCGGTTTGTTTTATCACTCCAGCAGGAAGTGTTTGTTTGGAAAATTTACTTTTCATGTCATATGCATTATTTAGACTAGTCGATGTATATTGTTTTCACATTTTTTTAAAGTCTAGCTTGTTTGCTTTGTTTACATGTAAAGTTATGTTTATGTTTTGTAGAGCATCTTGATGACATCATGATGGCGCATATGTAAGAGTACGTAAAATAAATGATATTTTGCAAAGGTGCTGTTGATTTTTTTTTTTTTTTTTTTTTTTTTTTTTAAGTTTTATTGCTTTTTTTGGAAGGTTGATATGTAACAAAAATACAACATTACCATAATTATACAAGGTTACATATTTTTCAGGCACAATTTCACCATGTAATAAAATACAATACAAGACAGAACACAAAAGAGTTTTCTATTAATTTTGAGACCTTACAGTAATATATGTCCAGAACTCTTCCCAGGGAGACAACCCCTCCTCAACACCATTCGGCACTCGATTAAGCATGGGTTCATAAGATGCCATTTCTACCATTGCACTGGCCCACTCTTTCAATTCTGGGGCTTTTACTGTCTTCCATTGTCTCAAAATAATCCTACTTGCCATTGTAATACATGCCATAATAACAGAAAATACACGCTTTGAAACATTAGGTATTTGAGACTTGTCACAATAGACACAATTTAGAGGTTAAAGATATTTCGGAGCCATACCAGCAACCTAAGACATCCATAACTTGTTTCCAGAACGGTTTAACAAGACTACATTCCCAAATACAATGTAAAAAGGTACCTGTTTCCAACTGGCATTTCCAACATAAATTGTCTTTCATCAGTTTCATCCAGTAAAGTCTTACCGGAGTGTGGTAATAGCCTATCTATGAAGAATCTTATACTGAGTGGACTTCCCCCTTGCTTCTTTTATACATTTACCACACCCCACCAAGATGCTGGACCATTTTTCTGGGTCAATTTCTTCGCCAATGTGCTGTTGATTTATTTATTTGAGTAACTTTGTGATTTGTTGCAGTCATGGGCAGCTCTGCTGAGAGGCGCTGTTGGACAGCAGAAGCGCGTGCGGAAGGAGCGGCCGCCGTCAGCCAGAGCGCGTGCCGTGGAACTGTCCAGTGCTGATGCTCTTCAAACGCTCGAGGTGCACTCGGCTTTAGCTCCTAACAGCGAGCGCCAACGACAACAAAATTACACTCCTTTTAAACGATTATGTGATATGTTACGTGCTATTTGAAAAGGTGTCCAGGACTTTATTTGATCTGAGGTTGTTTTCAGTTTCAAAGCTTCTTTCAGTGTGAATGGACCGTACGGACTGAACGACTGGCAAGCGACGAGACATTTTGATTGTTTGTTTGATCGATGCATTCCTCAGCAGACTGCGGAGTGGACGACCAGATCTGCTGACCGGAGAGAAAGTTTCCTTGGATAAAATCATACACGATGGTGGATGCGGCTGAATGTTGTGTGAAGGTGATGTGCCGATTCAGGCCACTTAACGAATCGGAAATCACCAGAGGTGACAAATACATACCGAAATTCAAAGGAGAAGACACCGTGGTGATATCGGTAAGATGTCTACAGAGTCTACAGATGTTATCAAGGCGCGCATTTTCCTTTTTTGAGCAGGAGGTTATATATGATGTCACTTCGGATAAATATAGGTCTATTAGTCTAACTTGACTCATTGATGTGATCATTTCATATCTTTCTGGGTGAATCATATTCGTATGGTTCTTTCATATTATAAAGTTTAATCCTGAATTAAGTCTTAGTTCTTAGTTTTCCCTCTTAGACAGCCCAACATTTAATCTGAAAAACAAATCCTCTTTCATTTGAAAAATTGTTGCGCTTTGAGTATTTATTTTGCTGTGCGTGTTTTGTTGTTTTTGCGAGAATCGCTCCACATAGTGCTATGTTGAACATGGTTTCTTTTGTTTTACTTAAGCGAGTTTGTTTCAATTTTGTATATATTTTTTTAAATTACATACGTTATCGACCTCTGTACATAGAGCTGTTGAACATTCCCTTATGGCAGTAAAAAGATACAGGACTCACGATGACCCTACATATGACCCTACATTGCTACGTGTTGTCACAATGAGACCGACCATGAAATAATTGATTATAGGCTTCTCAGCAAAAAATAAACGGCAAAACTGTATGAAACACAAAACAAAAATGTGGAAGGTAATGTACAACAACAACACATTGTAACTGATAAATTGCGCAAATCACATAAAACACGTGGTTCAAAATGTCCAGAAATCACATTTTTCTCTTTTCAAATTTAGGCTACCTTTATTGTATAGGCCTATAGTTGACTCTTGTCTGAATGCACTTTGTGTTCATACCGAATAGATATAACAATGATATTTTAGGTTTTAGACATTTTAGTTTGGAGGGCAGAATTAAAAAAAATATTCTCAGACTCTTTGTGACAAATTTCCAACATGTTAACCTTTGAGAATTTCAGTGTTCTCCGTATTCCATCTCACCATAATTTCTTTGTTTACTTTAAAATCATAATTTTCTTAATGACCACCAGTTGTGCCAGACTTTTTAAAGAATAATTTAGAATGGCAAGTTACCTGTCACGTATTTCATGTAGTTTTATTCATTTCACTTTAACCTTAATTCAATTACATCAGATTTATTTATTTAGCTAGCTAGCTACATTAAATTCGTCTGCTTTGTTTTGAATGCAGATGTAGAGTGTAGAATGATTGTTGGCCATGTGCACTTTTAGGGTTGGAATTATTTGTCGTTACTCAGTCTGGAAGATACATGCTGATTATGGGTCAGAGCCTTCATTTATCTTTTAATAACAGAATATGATTTATATTTTAGTAGTGGGATCAAATTAAAGAGCATGTGATATCTGGAATGAGAGTCTGAGTGACTGTGTGGGTGTGTGACGTGCTATAAATAAGCTGGCCTGTCGACACAGTAAGATACTGATGGTTTTAATGTTTTACAGTAAACCTCCAGAAATCCCTTGTGCAAACACAATAGCCCATATTATCTGACCCATTGAGATGGTAATCGACATTTCCATGCCTAATCTGCACACAAAATCGAGCGTAGCAGGTATTAGACTTCTGCTTCTAATGTAAATTCTCTTTAATGCTACCCTGCAGGCTCTGCACAGCCTGATGGTCCTAATGCCAGACATTTAGCTTTAGGATACAAGTGTGACTTTGAATGGAGATCTAGGTAATTTATGTACATTTATTACTGTCAATGTTTATCTAACTGCATCTCATTAGAGACTGTTTTTTGGTAGTGAATCTTTCCGTGTGGTGCTTTAATGCAATAGATTTTAAACCCTCAATAAACTCAAATTCATTTGTGGGGGAAGGGGGAATTTCACACCTTCTCCCTCAACAGCTCTGACGAACTGGAAATAAATAGAAATGAAAATCTAGCCTGTCTATCTATCTATCTATCTATCTATCTATCCAGCGATCTATCCACAGTATCTTTCTAGTGATCTATTTGTATTTTATGTATGAAACAAATATTAACTTCCGCAGAGTCACAATGAAATTAAATTTACAATTTTTAATCAGCCTCTGAATTATTGATGAAAATGTAAATGGACTGAAAATGTGAAGAGTACTTGAGTATTTATTTATAAATAGCACAATTTTATAGTTTTATAAATTATGGTATAGTATTAGAAGAATTTGTTATTTAAATATGTTTTTTTTTCTTTATAGCCTACTTTATTTACACTCTTTATTTAATTTAAAAATGTACCAACATGGCAACAATTTTGCTAAAAATATTCAGCAACAACTTTGATAAATTGTTTATTTGCAGTATAATTATTTAATTATTTCACTCATAATTAAATTATTTAATTATAAAAAGGGTACAAGTATAAAAATAGACATTATTTTCAAATTATTAATTTCTTTAATTATTTATTAATTCATAGTCTAGCATAAACAACCAGCAGTAAAAAAAGATTGCATGGTTTGTGTTTGAGTATAAACTCCTTAAATGAATATCCACCACAAAAACAATTGCAGGGAGATTTGTATAGGACAGATTGTGACAGTGAGAAATTGCTAATTATTTGCAGCTTGTTAATAGCAGGCTGGGTTTGATGTTTTGCTTTATGAGGGTTATCTGATGAGCAGTGTTTAATGTGGGTGCTAACGTCTTATTATATGTGCAAGGCCACAAAGAGGCCCAGGGCCCCTGTGAGTAATTTACGTTGCCGTAGTGACAGAGGTGCTGTTTGAGGGGCCAGGACTGGCAGGGAACGGTTAGGCTGATTTAGTGGAATATTTAAGCCATTCCACTGAGGATTGGGACAATTGTTGTTTGACACGCACAGTCACATGCATGTCGCTTGTTTAAACCCCCTTCTTGTTGCTGTATTTCTTGTCCTCTTTAATATTTTGGCATTATCTTCTGCACCACCTTGCAAACAACCCTTACATTTGCTGCATTATTAGATTTATTTATGATGCACATTTGTTTCTATATAATTTATATAAATACTGTATATGTACTATTTTTATTCTACAAACCCATCTGAAATTGATAGAAAAACATGCATTATCCTTTCAAGTATACTTGTTCAGGAAGTAAGCTATATAGATTTTTGTCTGAATGTGGTAAAATCCTGCACTCTTGAAAAAGCCTTGATGGTCCCCAGATAATGTGCATAAATTATTGACTAAAAGAATACATTGTCCTGAACACGTGCACTATTATATACAGCCAGTGTTTGTGTTTATAAAAGATTGTGTTCAGATTCCAGCACATGGATAAAATGTAGAGTGAAACATGTAAATGTCCTTGCCTATTTACAGACTATATACACACTATATATAAAACATATGTTTGCCTGTTGACAGTGGCTTTCCAGTAATTATTCTTTTTCTGTTTTACAAGAATTAATTTCAATCTGCAGTATTTATTTGACTTCTAACATAAAAGGTTGGACCCATAATGAGAGAGATGGAAGGAAGAAATGGTTTTCATAGTGTTATTCTCCTCCAGTATTGGCCAGGAGACAGGTGCTGACTATCAGCCAATCAGTGCTTTTCTTTCCGGGTGAGATGTAGTTTCCGTGGTGACGGTTTGGGTTTGAGCAACAGCTCTCATTTGTGTCTCGGCAGGGATGCATGACCCCAACCAGCTTAATAAAACACAGACATAAACATTATGTGTCTGTGTGAACACTGTCAACTCTGATACAGCAGTATTAGTGTCTGTGTGATGTCTTACACTGATAATCAACAGGGCAAATGCATGTCTGTTTTACGCCACCTGGTCCGTATGTTTCATTTATGGATGTTAAAATAAGGCACAGGATTGACCAGGATCCATGTAGGTCACAGGACTCTCTCTCCTTCTCTCTTACCATAATGGAGAGTGTATTTGTGTGCATATGGGTGAAAGAGGATCTGGAAAAACTGCTGTCAGCAGTACATGAGCTCCCCATGATCTTTGTGTGCATGTGTGAACAAAACGCTAATGCTAAATCTCACATCTCAGTTAGCTGATTTTGCTGTCTATATACAGTAAAAGAAAGAAGCATCCTCAAATATTTATCCAGCTTAACATTTTTTATTACTTATTTAAACGTTTTTGTCTAAACTAAAGATTAAACATAAGGGTTAGACAAAAATGACAGATTCTGTAAAATAAATAAATAAATAGATTCAGTAAATAAATACATAAATAAATTAAAACATATATAATAATAATAAAATAAAACTTAAATAAATGTAAATAAAATAAAAAATTATACATTTACATATGCAATGCACATAAATACATGCAAAAAATATTCTAAAAAAATATGAAAAAATGAACGACAGAGAAACAGAAACAGAGGAGAAAAGGGGAGAGGAGAAGACATTTCTGTGCCAGTAGCATCATCAAACTGAATTTCCAAAACTTTTTCTAGCTTAGCAGCAAGTTTATACTCTGCACGTAGTTCTTTCTTCGGAGAAATTTTTCATTTGTAATCACAGTTATAGACTTCAGCAGCAGGTTCAGGCTGCGGCTCAGTGAATCAGAACAAAAGAGAGGGATTTGTTGAGGCTCAATAAGATTGACTGGCAGCTGGGGGTTGGGCTGCATTCATCACAAGGTCCTCTTATTTTCTCGTCAACAATGTAGACCCCTCAAATCCTCTGGGGAACTTCATAAATAGCCGTTAGTAGAATCTGTGCAGCATCAGCAAAACAAAGAGGTGCTGGGGCCTTTTATGAGTGTGACCTCTTGATAAAAAAAAAACGGAATAATTCTTAAATGAATATGATATATAATGAAATCAAACTTATTATCTGTTTTGGGCCAAATCATTGAAAATATAACACAGAAACACACATTTACAAACACATATATTATTGTGGATATTAAAGATATGAATTTATTGTAGGGTTTTAAAGCTTAAAACAAAATATTAATGATATTTTCTATTAGAGATGTCTCTTGAACTATTTTATGTTTTAAGACCTGTTCGTTACTTGTATCTTGACTAATGTGTTTGTCTTTTTAGGGCAAACCGTATATCTTTGACCGAGTCTTTCCTCCAAACACAACACAAGAACAAGTATATGATACCTGTGCCAAACAGATTGTTAAAGGTTGTATATACATTACGTGTAGCTGCATGGAAGGTTAAATTATACAGGCCTTAAAAAAAAAAAGTTGTGAACCATTAATCTTGCATTTCAGATGTGCTGGGTGGCTATAATGGGACAGTCTTTGCATATGGCCAAACCTCATCAGGGAAGACGCACACTATGGAGGTAAGGGAAAAAAAACAATTCTAATCATATCACGATTGGTATCAAGTTCACACATTTCTGTAGTTCAGTAATAGGATAACCTTTCATCACATGTACGGTGAGAAAATGTCACTATTTGCTCAGTCACAAAATGCTCTAGATGGATGAATCTCAGCATCTTTCATGAAATGACTGAAATGCTTCAAGCTGCAAAATGCCACTTGACTGCAGGCGTTGCCCTGGAAACAGTCTGCGATTTCAGCAAGTGTTTTGAATATAAAGTCAATAAATTTAGTTGTATGTTTCTGAAAATGAATCACAAACTTACACAAACTGTCATTAGCTGTTAGAAATAAAGTGGCATATTATCAAATATCTGCTGTAAATATCCTCTGCAACATGCACACAGGGGCAGCTCCATAACTCACAGCTGAAGGGCATCATCCCTCGCATCGCCCAGGACATCTTTGACCACATCTACTCTATGGATGAGAACCTGGAGTTCCATATCAAGGTGAACACATTCAGCATTGAATCTGCTTGTGTATTTTCACATGTGAATTCTTTCAGTTTTATATTGATTTTAATAATATGTGCATATTAACAAATCATTAAGCTTAGCTGTCTACAAAAATAAATGTTAGTGGAATGCATACAGTAATATACAGCATATTTAATTGTAGGTTATGTTAATATGTTATTGGACTATACTAATACTAACACTATTATGTTATAGATATTAGGACTTCATTGAAAGAGTATAATAGTGTAATTAATACCATTCCTAGTGGTATAAAAACTCATTTGAAAGCGGAGCAAACCTATAATCCTATAAACCATTTCAATAGAAGAAATTCTTATTTCTAACAACAAATTCAATAACCACTTGTTTGCAACAGAAAATCTATTCCAGTGTCTTATTTTCAGTGGATGGCATCTTTCGGAATATGTACTTTTAATATTGCATTTCTTTATTACAACACAAACTCTTATATTCAATATATTGTTAGTTTATTTATTATTCGTGTCAATTATTTTATACATAAATTACATTTTTTTAATTAAGAGTCCTCTACTGTCATTTTCTGATAGACTATAATTCCTATGCTATGTCTTTAATGTGCCTTTTTTAAAATAGTTTTTTATAATACTTTTTTTGTATTATTATTAATGGCCATCCCTTATCACAGGTCTCTTATTTTGAAATCTACCTGGACAAAATTCGAGATTTGCTTGATGGTGAGATAAAAGCAATCTTCTTCATAGTATTAAGATTCTTTAAAAATATATATATTAATAGATTTTTCAGGGTGTAAATAACATTTTTGTTGTCCGATTCTAAAGTTTCCAAAACCAACCTGGCTGTCCATGAAGATAAGAACAGGGTGCCATTTGTCAAGGTAGGAAAGATAATACACAATACAATACAGTGTTTTTTAGTCACCAGGCATGAAGCAAACACTTCCTTGATGTCTTGTGACTTTTGATGCTGTTCCATTGCTAGGGTTGTACAGAGCGTTTTGTGTCCAGTCCGGAGGACGTCATGGATGTGATCGATGAGGGTAAATCCAATCGTCACGTGGCTGTCACAAGTGAGTGACTGACTATTCCTTATTCCCTGATATAATGCATCACATCTTGAATCAAACATAACTAATAATATACAGTGCTATTATCTTGACCTTGTGTCACACAGTTTTTACCCTAACCCATGATCCTCTGATGTTACATTGTGTTACAGACATGAATGAGCACAGCTCCCGCAGTCACAGCATTTTCCTCATTAATATTAAGCAGGAGAATGTGGAGACAGAGAAGAAATTGAGCGGAAAACTCTACCTGGTGGATCTGGCAGGAAGTGAAAAGGCATGCTTTTATTGATTTTTTTTTTTTTTATATATTCTGTTGTTGCCTTTGTTTCATCTCTATTTGTATCTATAGAAGCAATACAAAAAATAACAAAGAGGGCAAAATAATAACATTTCTTTTTAACTTTATATCATATTTGTTACATATATATATATATATATATATATATATATATATATATATATGTGTGTGGAATTATAATTAAAAAACCCTGACATAGTCATAATAAAACTACAAAATAGATTTGAGAATGATATAATATATCCACTCTCTCTACCTCTCTTGACCTTTCTGTGGCTCTTTCTCTTTCACAGGTCAGTAAAACTGGAGCAGAAGGATCTGTGCTGGACGAGGCTAAAAATATTAATAAGTCTCTCTCTGCTCTGGGGAACGTCATCTCAGCCCTGGCTGAAGGAACTGTAAGTACTCAACCCATTTCAACTGCCCAGATGGTTTCTTTTTCTCTTTTCACTAAAATGCCACTCATCTTGTATTCATAATCTAGGCCTCACACAGTACAAAGCAATATTTGCTTTATACATTATTTATTGTTTTGCCTTATCTTTCTCATTACAGAAAACCCATGTGCCAACCTTTCTGTGGCTCTTTCTCTTTCACAGGTCAGTAAAACTGGAGCAGAAGGATCTGTGCTGGACGAGGCTAAAAATATTAATAAGTCTCTCTCTGCTCTGGGGAACGTCATCTCAGCCCTGGCTGAAGGAACTGTAAGTACTCAACCCATTTCAACTGCCCAGATGGTTTCTTTTTCTCTTTTCACTAAAATGCCACTCATCTTGTATTCATAATCTAGGCCTCACACAGTACAAAGCAATATTTGCTTTATACATTATTTATTGTTTTCTCATTACAGAAAACCCATGTGCCATACAGAGACAGTAAAATGACCAGGATCCTACAGGACTCTTTGGGTGGGAACTGCAGAACAACCATCGTCATCTGCTGCTCTCCATCCGTATATAATGAGGCTGAGATCAAATCCACACTCATGTTCGGCCAGAGGTGAAGCCATTTTATGCCCTAGAAGATTTCTCTTTCACTGTATAAAGACTGAAATTAAGAATAGTTAGTGAAGCTAAAACGAAAATGACACAAAAATGTGCATATACAAATCCACCTTGCTTTATTCACACAGGGCCAAAACCATCAAAAACACAGTTTCTGTGAACATGGAGCTTACAGCTGAGGAATGGAAGAAGAAATATGAGAAAGAGAAAGAGAAGACCAGAAATCTGAAAATCATCATCCAGCGGCTAGAAAATGAGCTTAAACGATGGCGGAAAGGTAAAGAGAGAAGATGGAGTACAAACATGGGTGTTAAAAAAAGCTACAAACAATAAAACATCATTTTGTTTGCTGTTACATACTGACAAATATTTAACTGATTAGAATTTGATTTTTATTTTGTTTCATGTTTAATAGTTGTGTTATTGTTATATAGTATTATATATTTGTTATAAGTTTTATATATACTATTGTTTAGATATATATTTATATATCACCGAGGAAAATTTCATTGAACTGATGCTTGACATTTTTAAGTGGTTGCTTTAAAAATACTGTAATGGTTGAGATGATGCATATCATTTTGTTTGCTGGGTCAAATTTTGCAGAGGCCAGTCAATTTTTGATGTAATTGTCTTAACAAAAGCTTTTTTTTTTTTTTTTGCGTTTCAAGTCCTACAATGGACTCCACGATAAGGAGCCAGTTATTTCATCTTCCCCTGTTTGTCTAAGACTTATTAAAGCCAGGGCCAATTTCTGTTTTTGAGTAAAATAATGATGTTCAAAGAGAAAATGAAGTTATTGAATAGTTTATGTAATTATTTTGTTATATTGATTAGAACTTGACACAAATTGGCCTTCATATAAACCATGCGTGTGCTGATGACAGAAATCCACAATAATTGACAATGATAAATACCAATTAGCACTAATTACACAGATTGTGTAATGGTACACACATAATGACTCTGAACAAACAGGCCTGTCATTAAGTGAAAGCATGTTTGCTACAAAGTACTTACAGTATGTATGTCAACACTACCGTATATGGCTAAATATATTTACTTTCCTTATTATAAGGAATACACTCCGTGCCTCCGATATGTCCAAATCTTTTCTTTTTTCCCTTTTATGAATCCTGATGTTTTTGTCATTCTGTCAGTATGTATCACTTTCTCTCTCCTGCATCCCCATGAATAGGTTTTTATTTCTTTGTCAGTGTTATCAGCTCCCTCCACCTCTCCTGCACATAAAACACACAGATACTGGGTTCACCCATCCCAGCGCTATAAAGCCCAGAGAATAACTGTGGCTCTGACTCTGTGTGCAGCTGTTCTTTCCTTTACATCCAATCAGTCGTTCTCATCTCTGTCTTTATCATCAAGTCTGCAGGACTCTTCCTGAAAGCCTTGGTCCTTTTATTAATGGAGAAACCAATGTCTTTGTTATTTTATTTTATTTTATTTTATACAGAAATAACTCCATACTACAAAAAAAGCCACATGAAAATGAATACAAAAAATAAATAAATAAAACAATAAAATATTTACTGCTGCAGTTGTGTTGGACTGACGTATTTTACCTCTTTATCTTTAGGTGAGAATGTACCTGTTGATGAGCAGCACAGCCATAAAGAATTAAAGAATTCTGAAGCCGCTCCCATAATTGACACTTCGGCTCCGCCCCCTGAGCCTCTTTCTGATTCAGAGAAAACCCAGTATGAGGTGCTGATCAATGACCTGTATCAGCAACTAGACGACAAGGTGATAAATACCTCTCACACACTGTTAGAAAAGTGCATCAGGAAGTGCAAGCTTCACAATTCAGACCTTCCTCTGTCTTTCCCTCTTTCACCACAGGATGATGAGATCAACCAGCACAGTCAGCTGGCAGAGAACCTGAAGCAGCAGATGGTGGATCAGGATGAGGTGAGTCCGGCTCAAGAGCAGCAACATAGAGCAGAAAACTCATGCCCTCCGCAATTTATGATGTCACACGCCTTCCCATGATGCTTTGTCTGCAATGCATCTGAAATTGAAACAAGACGTAGCCATGACAGAGAATGAAACTGTTTTACCTATGTAAACATATATAGGCTGCTATAGCTGAGCACTGGCTGGCGGTTATGCATTCCTTCATTGCGATAGAATGTGTTTATCAAAACGCTTTAAAACAAATGTAATAAATAATTGATGTTTCATATTTAGCTCGATCATTTCATTGCCTGTACTTAGAAATTCCATTCAGGTACAAAGAGTAGCAACAAAGAAAACTTAGTTCTAATTATACAGGTGGAAGTGAAAGACATTTAAATATAAATGTTGTTCCTATGGAAACAGTTCCACAGGATCTCTTTTGAAACAACCTCAGGAACTCAAAAATTCTCATATTTCTGTGTCAGTATCATTTTTTGATCATTCTGATGAAATCTTTCTGAACAGCATTCCAGTGACCACATTCTGTATGTTCTTATAAAATATAGCCTACCCTTTACTTCCATCTGAGATCTGATAATTTTGCTATCTGAGTTAGTTTTTTTTGTTTTTTTTACCTTTATGTATTTATTTTTAAGAGTTATGCTCACTAAAGCAGCATTTATTTGATCAAATACAAAAAAAAAGAATATTCTGAAATATTATTACAATTTAAAATTACTTTTTTCTATTTGAACATATTTTAAAAAGTAATTTATTTCCTGATGGCAAAGCTGAATTTTCAGCAGCAATTACTCCATTTTTCAGTGTCACACAAAGAAATCATTCTAATATGCTGATTTGGTGCTAAAGAAACTATTATTATTATCAGTGTTTTCAACAGTTGTGCTGCTTAATACAACCTTTACTGTTACTTTTGCTCAATTATTTGTCCTCAAGATTATTTGTTCTTGTTGAATAAATATATTAATTTCTTTAAAAAAAAAAATCTTACTGACCACAAACTTTTGAATGGTTATGTATATTTTAATGACAACCACAGAGAAGCAGGAATTCTGCAAAGTAAAGCTCCAGACAGTCTGCTGACTAACATAGATGTCTGACATCTCCATCCTGCATTATTACAGTTACTGGCATCCACACGGCGTGACTATGAGAAGATCCAGGAAGATCTGAGCCGTTTGCAGCATGAGAACGAGGCAGCTAAAGAGGAGGTGAAGGAGGTGCTTCAGGCCTTAGAGGAGCTGGCAGTGAACTATGACCAGAAAAGCAACGAGGTGGAAGACAGAAGCAAGACAAACCAACAGCTCACAGAGGAGCTTATGCAGAAGAGTGTAAGCAGAATGAGGAGGAAATAATAAAGCTCATGTGAATGAAGAGTGATGGTGATGTAGCTTTGCGCATTGATTTGGTCCTGTTATCTCTTAGGCAGCTCTGGCTGGTGTGGAGAGGGATCTGTCTACCCTGCAGGAGCTCAGTGGGCATCACAAGAAGAGATCAGCAGAGATCCTCAGTCTCTTGCTCCGGGACCTCAATGAGATTGGCAGTGTTGTTGCCTTGAATGACCACAAGGTAAGAATACACAGATTAATAAAGAAAAAAGTAAATGCACAACGTATTCACTTATCAAAAGATACAATTTTAATCAGTTTAAAAAAAGGGTCTATTTTTTTTAGTTGTGCAGATGTTTTTCCATTTTTGTATATAATTTGTAAATTGCACATTACTTTTCATCATTGTAAAGAATACATACCTCACAACTACTTACATACACATGTGAATATGTGGTTATTTACAAACATTTTTATACATTTTATTAGGGCTGTGCAAATAATTGAATGCGATTTTCATGCGCATCTCATCAGTAAAGCCGGTTCTGTGATTAGTAGTAAATCTCCAGCACGTGCGTTCAGATGGAGCGGCATTTACTACACAGAGTGGTAGTTCACTGACAAGCTACGCAATACCGCGTTCAAAATTGCAGGCGATTCATTGCCGATTTTGAACACGATATTGCGTAGCTTGTCAGTGATCTTCTCAAACCTACATCTGAACGCACGTGCTGGAGATTTACTACTAATCACAGAACCGGCTTTACTGACGAGTTGCGCGTGACAATCGCATTCGATTATTTGCACAGCCCTACATTTTATACAGTATATGCACTTCCATTCGAAAGTTTGGAGTCGTTTAGATTTTTTTGAAGATGATTTTGAAGGAAGTCTATGCTTACAAAGAATGTAATTTGATCAAAAATACAATAAAAACTGTAATATTGTGAAATATTAATGAAATTTAAAAGAACTGTTTCAATATATTTGAATTATGTTGAAATGCCATTTATTACTTTTTTACTCTGATGGCAAAGCTGAATTTTCAGCATCATTACTCTAGTCTTCAGTGTCACATGATGCTTCAGAAATCATTCTAATATGCTGATTTGCTGCGCAAGAAACATTCCTTACCAATATTATCATTTTTGAAAACAGTTCCTTCTTATTTTGTAGAAACTGTGATACATTTGTGGCAACCATGATGATATTTTTTTCAGATTATGTGATAAATTGCAAGGTCAAATAAAACAGCATGTATTTGAAATAGAATTTATTGTCTATACTGTCACTTTTGATGACACAGATTCAAATAGCAAATGATTGGAATAGTATTACGCCATTTATTTGGCTTCTCTTTATTCAGATGACAGAGATGAACGGAGGAATGGAGGAGGAATTCACCATGGCACGGCTCTTCATAAGTAAGATGAAGTCAGAAGTGAAGTCTCTGGTCAACCGCAGTAAACAGCTTGAGAGCACACAGGCCGACACAATGCGTAAAATGCAGGCCAACGAGAAAGAGCTCGCTTCCTGTCAGCTCCTGATCTCTCAGGTACCCGCAGTGATTTATTTAGAGCAGCAAACATCGCCCTCTAGTGCTGATTCTAGATCAGAACATTCTTCACTTTAAACTTACCTTTTATGTCCATTTGGGTGATTTTAATGAGTTAAAAAAATAGGATAGATTATAGTTGCTTTAAACATATTATTGTTTCTTTTTAATTACTTTTTCTTGATTTTTTAAAAGTAGTAGCATGGTAAATTTTCCAGAAGGTCTCTATTTTAGGCTTGTCCCCTACCCAATTTTAACTTCTCTTCAATAATGGATTAATAAAAAGATTTTTTTAAAGGTATTAAATCCAAGAAAGTTCACTTTTACTTTTGAAACCACAAAGTAAGGGATTAAGAACTGAAATGCAATTAATGTCCCTAATTGAAGAACAATAGTAACCTAGTACCTGTATTGCAGCCCATTGATGGAGTTCTCAACATTGTTTTTGCATTTTGTTTTTTGTGTCTAGCATCAAGCAAAGATCAAATCCCTCACCGACTACATGCAGAACATGGAACAGAAGAAGAGACAGCTGGAGGAAAGCCACGATTCACTGATGGAGGAGCTCGCTAAACTCAACGCGCAAGGTCTTTGTGATGCACACACATTTTTTTTGTAGCATTTACATGCAATGTTGTCACAAAATACCGTGATATTATATTATATTCAAATTCAAACAAGCCCGACATGTTTCATTCACAGTGGTTTTACTATATGTAAAAATCTTTTGGTTCATACAGAAAAGATGCATGAGGTGTCAGTCATGGATAAGGAAAAGGAACACATGAGCAGGATGCAGGACGCTGAGGAGATGAAGGTGGTGAACATGAACAGATAGCAGAGCAACGTTACAGGAAATCAACCTACAAATGACTAACTTATAGCTGTCTCTGCATGATAAACTATGATAAAAGAAAGTATTTTATTTTTGATATTTCAAGATATAAAGATACTCTGAAAGGCCAAATCTGCTGCAAAGAATAGGAAAAGATTTTATTATTGAAACCTATTTTTAAATGTATAAAATTTCGAGCCAAATTGCCCTAGAAGATTAACACTGCGCCAGTTATATTGAATATATAAATCCCATATGCATCTGCATGTAGAAAGCCCTGGAACAGCAGATGGAAAGCCACAGAGAGGCTCATCAGAAGCAGCTTTCACGTCTGCGAGATGAGATCGAAGAGAAACAGAGGATCCTTGATGAGCTGAAAGAGTAAGTACTTTATTTCTGATTACTTCTAATCAGTCATGTAATTGTTTTATATCTAATATTAATTTGCAATATTTATTTTTAGACAGTTAATACATCTGCTTTTGACTGGTATTACTCCAAATTAATGAACTTATAAAAAAAATAGTTTGATTCATTCAATAATTCCCTGCTGTCAGTGTGAACCAGGCTCTTCAGCTTGAACAGAATCAGCTCAAGTCTGACAATGAAAAGCTGAAACAAGAGGAACAGAAGAAGGACGAGAGGCTGCAGAAGCTTATGTGAGTCAAATGCTCATATTAAAAAGTCGTATAAATGATCTGCTCATGGAATAAGTCAAAGATAGATTTTAAGAGCGACAATGTTTGTAAAACAGCTCTGTTCCACTAATAAAGATATTTTGAGCACATATTATAATTTTTGTTGTAATCAGCTTGTTGAATGAGAAGAGGGAGCAAGCTAAAGAAGATCTCAAGGGTCTGGAAGAGACTGTGGTGAGTACTATTACATTACCTGGCATTCCTAGAGTTTGACTCTGAGCACCACCATCTGCTATCTCAGAGTTGTTCACCTTGAATATTCAACCTGTAAAGCTGTTATTTTTGTACAAAGTAGTTTTTAGATCACTGATCATGCTATTTTCTTTTCAACAAGGCCAAAGAGCTCCAGACTCTCCACAACCTGCGTATGCTGTTCATCCAGGACATCAATAATCGCATTGGACGAGTGAGTATCCAAAACAAATACTGTTCCCTTCTTTTTTGATATTACAGCTGCTAGTTACTGTTTGTAGTGATGCAAAACTAGACAACAATAGGAATGAAGTAACACGTTAAAACAATACGCTACATGCAAAAGCACTGTTTTTGGGATTTTTGCTTCCATAAATTGTCTTCTTTCAGACTAGTGGATAGAGCATATTTATTTTAGTTTATTTTATTACACTTTATCTATGTGCATCTGTAGATATTAATTTCAACACATATCATTAAAGGATGTTTTCTCAAATTTTTGTCCATGCACTGAGCCAAAAATCTCCTTTCAGAATAGGTTTATTCCTATCTAAATTCTAAATACAATTCCGGTTTTATTTGGTTGACACATTAGTTAAAGGTTTTTACAGAGGTTAAGGTTTTTTACATTTTGGATAGCTATTTTTATCAATCCATAAATCAATAAATACTTTCAACAGCAAGAAAAACTATACATGTTTTTAGCAATATGTTGTATAAATCGTGTAAAATGACACGAATGAACAAACTTGAATAAACAAAACATGTAAAAACCTCTGTAAAAACCAGTAACATTTTTATTATGTCAACAAGAATTGAACCTGGCTTTATCCAATGTTCAGATTTCTGTTCTGGGACATTATGCAAATTAGAGCTCATTTAATTTGATAATGCATATTTGAATATTTAAACATAACTTTTTAGAAAATGTATAATACAAAACATTTTTTCTTAATGTACCGAGTTATCAGCTGAGGAAGTATGGTGATGTCTGCAGTATTAGTTATAACCTTTTTACCTATTAAACTGCCTTTAAAATGGTTCAGATAAATACAGTGTAACAAGCCACTGTGAAAAAAAAAACCATTTCCGTTTTATAGAGTACAGAGCTGGACACTGATGAATCAGGGGGAAGTCTGGCACAAAAACAGAAAATAATTTTCCTTGAGAATAACCTGGAGCAGCTCACTAAAGTCCACAAGCAGGTTTGTAGGATTTTTTTTTAACTTTGCACAGAAATTACAAATATAATAAACTATAACAAAGTAATAGTAATAATGTATATTGTAATATAATATGATATTAATAATTCTGTCTATATATTCTGTAATTTTCATAGCTGGTACGTGATAATGCAGACTTAAGATGTGAGCTGCCCAAACTGGAGAAGCGCCTGCGTGCAACTGCTGAGCGAGTGAAAATCCTGGAGTCTGCTCTGAGAGAGGCCAAAGAAAACGCCATGAGAGACCGTAAGAAGTACCAGCAGGAGGTGGACCGCATCAAGGAGGTCATCCAGGCCAAGAACCAGGCCAGGATGAAACACACCGCACAGATCGGTCAGAGCTGCTTCATCTTCAGATCGCAATGTTGCATTATATCCAGTATAGGGCACCACATACTCAGTAATACCTTGTCTCTGGTTACCTGATGCCCAAACGCTCTCATGTATTGGTGCATGTCTACCATACATTATGCATGTTCCATATATGTATATATGCATATTCATTTAAGTTAAAAGTTTTTTTAATATTTTTCAATTTAAACTACACTGTTTCTTATAGCTAAGCCTATTCGTGCTGGACATCATCACCCAGCGGCTTCTGCCTCACCGGGCCACAGTATCAGAGGGGGCGTCCCAAGCCCACGACGACACCACCAGCACCAACAGCAGCAGCAGCAGCAGCAGCAGTACCATCACAGGAGCAAGTGAAAAACTCTCCACGTATGTTTGGTTTAGTGCCTTTTCTGCTGCAACTATATGTATTGCTTCATGTTAACCCTGTAACAACTGGCAGGTGAAATAACAGTCTGAATTTTTTTTAGGCTTTTATGGCTCATATAATATGACATGAGAATGCAGAGCTCATAATCAAGAAGGGGAAAAAAACTCCTTGATTTTATTCAGAGGCAATAAAATGAGCAAAAAATATGCAATTTGTAGACTAATGCTATATAGCAGACTACTTGCATACATAAAATGTATTTAAATATCAATTGTCACTCTATATCTCCCAATAATATGTCTTAGTAAGATGATATTGTACATAATTTATGATCAAAGATCTGTTTTAATAGTTAGGGGTGAAACGTATAATCCAATGCAATACAATGATGATTGAGAGATATACAAATAAAGGTTCCTCAAAAGCCTGATGTATCATATTTCTCACACTTACATTTTAACATGATTTTTCTAAAAAAATGTATTTATATAATCAAGTAAACCTAAGTTGCTTTCAATATTACTAACAATATAGAAGTTATTGTTACATTTACTTTATAAAAATCTGTAAAGATTTAATTGAAAAAAAGACATGTATGTCATGTCCCTACAGATGCATGTGTTTTTTCTTCTTCATTTGACACTGGAACAAGCTGGTGTGATTCTGTTTGGCTTAATGTTGAGATGAATGGGTCAGTGCTGAAAAAATGCTGCTAATTAGTTTCCAGCATGTGATGCATCTGGGAAGCACAAATAACAGAAAGTTGTGGTGTTACATTAGTTACTGTGCCAACTGTTTGACAAAGATGGAGCAACATGGTTATAATAGCTACAAAAGACTTGTGCCCGAATGCTTGGGAAAGTCAGTGAACTGTGGACAGTGTCTAGTGCCATCTGGCATTCGCTGAAATGTTGTCAAAGTTTATGGATCTATTTCAGGGTAGGTCACTTTCGTTTACATGAAGATAACATTCTTCATGTTCTGGGTGACAAGAAAAGCTGTTTGTCAGTAATGTGGTTCAGTGTTTCTTGCTAATATTTTTTCTGACATCTGAACTATTTACTCTTCCAACAGTGGACAAAAAATGACCGGTCTGATACCAGTCTGCACATTCTTTCCATTCCAGCTATGTGTGGCAACAAGAAGACGTCTTTTTCCAATGCAGTCTTTTCTATTCAATGAGGGGGGAAAGACCTACTGTCATCTTATACTAAGCCTTTTCAAGTTAATTTCCTGTCCTTGCCATGACCTCCTTACATTCATCCTGTATAAGTGGAGATTTGTGGACTCAACTATTAATAAACAAACCCAGACCCACAAAGTAAGACTAAAGGATATTGCATTTTTAAAGTGATAGAAGTGCTATTTCATTGAAACTTTTATTTTCCTGGCTTCTTTCTGCCTTGAGTCTTTTTGTATTTGAGAAAGTCTTCAGTGTTTCTATCACATTCTGATTACAGTAATTCAGCGCATCTGTCATTACTCACGCCAGGTTAGTTTCCATAGTAGGAAGTCTGGAAAGATGAAAAGTTGTCACTAGAACCTACACTGGAAGTTTGTATACCCTCAGGAGTTACATTAAGACCTTTCTGTGGTTCTTTTAATTGGCACTAATTCCTTCGGTCTTAATGGCCATTGAGAACATGCAGTGACTTGGGAATGTAGCTTAGGAATACACACATTGCTTCAAGCTTAATTCATCATGATTTATAATAACTAATAGTGCTATTAGATGTTAATTAATTAATTTATTTATTTATTTAAAATTGAAGGGGGTCTGAATACTTTCCGTACCCACTGTACATTAAGTATCGGAATTTAGTTTATTTTGTTTACATATTGTCTTTTGTATATTATTTTTAAGTTCCTCTCATTAGATCCAGGTCATCATGTGTACATGTTTTTATACAGAATATAGGTGCTTTGAAAATGTATTAATTTATACCGTAAGGTGCTCTGGAGCAAACAACAACTGTAAAATATCAGTATTTATTACCACATTAGTGGTAAAATCAGGAATCATTACTCTGTCATATATTGGCTGTTACTTATACTGACCTGTTTTGAGGGGCATGAAATGCAGTCATTTAGAGAAAGCCAAAGTCAGAGACATTACAACATATGAAAAAATCAGATAAGTTCAAGAAAGCAAAAGTGGAGAGATTTTTACAGCTGATTGTTTATTTGCCATTCATGTGCTGAATTTGACTGCATAATTTAATTTTACTTATTTTTGTATAATTATTTCTTATTCTTGATAGCATTGTGATATGACCGACCAATGATTCTTTAAAAAAAAATAAAAATCAGACTTTTTCAAGAACCACAAATATTATTTCAACAGGTAAACCATGCTATCATGCCATAGCTATTTACATTCTTGTGCTAATGCAAAAATGTTGCCTACTATCGGTCTTGTGTTAATTGTCTCTGGTACTTCTATATGTTCAGCATTGTTTTATCAGCTGTAACAAAGTGATCAGTACATGAAAATGTTAATATGGTGAAAACAAATTCTTACTCAGTTTACTGTAAAAACTGACCAACTCCATGATAAGTTATGTGAGCACTTTCTTGCAACTTTCTTGTTGGATGTTGTGAACTGATGAAGAAAAACACAAATGCATTGATGGAAATTCATCTCTGTTTCTATTTGAGAACCTGTCCTATCAAAAAGACTTCCTTCATCACTGAAATAATTAGTTTTTCCTATTTAAAAGATCATCTAATGTAAAATATACAAACCCCATATCCTAAGAAGGTCTAGTGTTTTTGTTTTTCCATGTACAGCTCTATTGTGGTGAGTTACTGTACTGCACACAGAGACCTCATCAATTTTGTCTTGTTCATCAGTGTTTCTGAAGTTTCTGAAATGTGCTATAACTTTACCTCAGCAGTGTATGAAGCTTTTGAAAATTAGAAATTAAAGAACATGGAATGAACTTCAAATTATTCAGTTGTTTTGTAGGTGAAGGAAGTGCCACAACAAGGATATGAATAGGTTTCTAGTGTCTGTTTCAAGATAAAGCACACGTGTTATGGACAACAGGGTTTTACCTATAGTGTGACACTCATTTATCAGATGTTGATGTGGAATAAAAAAGTTTACTAAATGTATCTTGCAGTAATTTCGTCTTTTCTTGGCAAACAAGTTTTTCTTTGCTGTAATTTGCTTTGAGGAAAAAAATGAGCAGGACAACATATATAGCTAGTGTTGAGTGGTGACAGTAAAGAACAGTATAAAGGCAAGTACACATTTTCTGCGAATCGATTCTTTTGAACAGTTCGTGTCAAAGAACCGAAGCTAAATAGATTCAAATTTTTAATATAATTGCGTTATCAAGTGATCCTGACTTCCCAGTGAGAATATTACAACATGGACTAAAATGATCTAATAAATCCATGTGTAGCATGCACATTACATTTTATTGAGTTTTCGCGTTTTTTTTTATCACGTTAACGAATCATTTCGTTATGTGAACTGGTTCAATCGATTAATTAAAAGATTCAATACAAAAGAAAGAAAAAGAGCAATCCTAACCTCGGGATCCAGTCAACCAATCAGAGACTGTGTTTATGAGAGCGGTGAGACGCGAAAAACCTCAACGCGCTCATTTAAAGTTGACTGTGGGCGTAGTGTTGTGGGCTAGTCCCGCGTCGCAGAGGGGATGTGGGTGACCGTCACATAATACAAGAAGATGTGATTTTATTTCTGTTCATATGAATGAAGTCACACACGTCGACGGTGAGTATGCTTTGAGCTCTCTAAATTTGACAGTTAAAATTCTATGGGACAAACGCTAGATCTCTTTGATAACACCAAACTCATGAACGAAACGCCAGTACAGCGTGACTCATTGTTTAACGTTAGACACTTTTACATGATGTTAGTCTAAATCTTTTATCGGTTACTTAGACCTAATGACCACCTGAGCAAGATCTTCGCTTCAGTTTGAGTTCCCTGTCATTCACAGCTTTAAATGAGGCAGACCGGGGCTAGTTGTCACATGTTTTATTTCACTGAATATAACACTCAGCATGATGTTATTTTATAACACCCTTTTTTGACACACCTCTAAGTCTTGGCTACAAAAAAAAGTAAATGCAGTTCATTAAAGCACGTTGGGATATGTTCATGTTGACACTGTATTTAAAATCAAAATGCCATTATCCACAATATACAAAGTAGGCAAGTTAATGATTTTGTTCTTTAGAATTTGATCAATAAATAAATAATGAAAAACGAATAATAAAACAGAAGAAATGGAAAGGCATACAAAATGTTCAAATATTTATAATTTATTTTTAATTATTTATAAAATTACAACATGTGACATTTATGACAAATACCCTTGTCCTTCATTATAGTTATTTAAAGCTGCAGTCCGTAACTTTTTTTTGGTTAAAAATGATCCGAAATCAATATTTGAGCAAGTACATAACCAGCCAGTGTTCAAAACTATCGCCTTACTTTAGCCCGATTCACAACGGTTATCTTATAATAATGTTTTCTAATTTGAGTGGTGCGGGTAGGTTTTCGCGGGAAATTCGAGCATGGCACTGCGTCATTACATCACGTCTGTAAACATAAAGAAGTTGTCCCGGCTACTAGGCTATTGCACGTGAAGATCCTGCAGGTGGCCGATCGTTTATAGCTTTTTCTCACAGCAGCCAGAATAATTAAATGCATCATTTTGATGGCGGATTGTACTCCATAAAGGATTATGTGTTTATGAAACACATGTGAATAAAATTAAAATCTATTCCAGTTATAAATGTGATTCTGATTACAGATTGCCTGGGATTACAAAGATTTGTATTTTAAAGAAAACCAGTTCGAAGGGAACATAATTTGCTTTTTGGGTTAAAAGAATTTCTTAATATGAAATTCGAAG
>NW_015536463.1:544607-546120 GCF_001515605.1 Sinocyclocheilus anshuiensis | reverse complement strand
TTCATCCGCGCCGTGCCGACTCACAACCCACGCAAGCTAGATAATTCCGCACACAGCTGCAATTCCAGGTTTTCAAATAGAGATGGCGGCAAATAGGTAAAACTTACGGACTGCAGCTTTAAACAATATCAAAAATGACTGGAATTTTAGTTTTGTTGACAATTTGCTTTTTTAATTATTAGTACTTTTAGTTTTTACTTGGGTGTCTGAAACCACCTTTCATTAGCATTGCTTTAAAAAAAAAAACATTGATATCCCAGATATCCGGGTTGATTCGTCAACAAAAGTCATCCGGATTACACAAATGCAAAATCAAAGTTAATTAAAGTTGAAATGAAGTTTTTGGTGAAAGGAAACATCATAGCACATATTGTATTTATTTATTCATTCATTCATTCATTCATTCTGCATAGACAGCCAAGTTTTATTAAAAGCTCATCTTTCCTGTTGTGAATTTCCACTTTAAAACCATATAACAACTGTGACAGACAACTTCCCCCAGTCTCTCCTTCATACATGATTTTAATGAACTCAAGATATATTTTCCAGTTAAGGTGACCACATTATAAGAGAACACAGTTCTAGATACATTCTTGTCCCTGTCTTTTCAAGATGGCATAGCACCTGTTTTGAAAGCAGTTGGTTTATAACTGTGTAGTGGTTACACAGCTGTTGTGTGGTTATTCACAGAACAGGATCAATAAAATATATCTTGAATATACCTCAACACAAATCTGCTGATGTGACTCCCAGGGACTGGGAATATCATATCAGCTACACTTCATTTTGATGGTACAGGTCCAAATGATTATATTGTGATCAGAACCTCTGTTGGCCCTTACTTCCACTACATATTGTCCTCTGCATCTCTTCCTCCATGTGTAATTTCTCATAGGGTTGAGGAGTGATCGAGAGCCCCTCCTCTCTTCTTACCTCAGCCGTCACTCATCTCCGCTCTCATGTAGAACTGGAGGACACTAGCAGATCACAGGCAGGATTGTTGTCTTTGATGTGGCCCTCAGCTCCTCAAGATATCATTGAGGCTCCCGCTCTGGCTACGAGAGAGCTTCCATTAGTCTGTCAGGGAAAGCTCAGTCTTACCCGGGGATCAGATTCTGCTGTCAGCTGCCATGTATCTGTGCAATCGAGAGTCAGACTGTCATTAACAGTGTGTTGAGGAGCCCACAAGATAGAGATGAACTGGTCACGTCCTGTCATTCAAACCCTGGTTTGTACTACGCACCACTAAACCCAGACTGAAGGGTTTTCCCTCACTTATTTAATCTTTGCAAAAACCTTGTGTGTAATTTAGCTTGTGGCATTTGTAACACATTTAGGCTTTACTTTGTGTAGACAGAAAAAAGCATTAATATAGTTTCTTTGTGCCTTTAATATATCAGTGTTATTTAATACTATTACAGTATTTTTTAAATATTTTTATTTTTAGCTTTTTTATTGTGTTTTCTGTACTTGTTTATTTGTCTTTTGTGCAAATATAAATCATTTATATATA
>NW_015536463.1:529097-544474 GCF_001515605.1 Sinocyclocheilus anshuiensis | reverse complement strand
TATATATATATATAAATCGAACAACAACAGTTCTTTCTGGTCCTCCAATCTGATTGGCTGAGAGGAGTGCAATATAGTGATAACAGAACTCCAGCTGTTTCACCGTTTGTATCACGCTGCTTGCAGTATTTCTTACAGCGAGTGTCATTGGGAATGGCCAAATCCACTATAATTTTATAAATAATACTGTTTTTGTGTTACGGAACGTAGTTTTTGAAAGAGTTTTTTTAGGTGAGAATGTACTTGTTTGGACTTAAAATATGCGGTTTGTTAATAAAGATAACATCCATTCGAAAATTTGCTTCTAATTAATTAACAGCCAATATGATAGTAATATGCATGCTAATAAACAACTAGTTAGTAGTGGGAATTGGGCCTTAAAATAAAGTGTTACCGCTAGTTCTAAAGTGACATTTTCAGATTAGTAGTGTTGTATAAACGCAATATCACACGAGTAGCAGTGCGATATGCCTGGATATCGGCACGCTGTGATTACCTATGGCTGTTACCATTCTGGCAAATGTTTATATACAGCTTCCAAAAAAGAATAAGAATTTAAAAACATGCTCATCACAGAAGAGGTGTATTAGAGTAGAGTGTTTGCATGAATTGCATTTATTATGTATTTTTAAATAAATTAATAGAACCAGACAAAAAGTTTTAGTAAACCAATTATAATTTAAAGAGACGGTGTCTAAGTAATTGTACGAATGCTGTTTCCATGCAGCATCAATTCAGTTGGGTCCTTGTCTCAAATTTTTTGTCAATACTTTGCTTAGGATGTTCTTCATAAAATTGTTTTGACCAAAGCCACATGACTCGGCTGTTTTGGTCCTGATTCAGACCTTTGCAATTACTGTGGAATTTTAAGAGTGGCTGCATAGCACACCAATTACGTTTTTATCACTTGCATAGAGAGTAAGAGCCTTGTTTGCTTGTCCTCTTTGATTCAGAAGGACCGTTGTTGCTGTGGACAGATGAAGGGGGACAGATGGCACGAAGGCTTGATGATCTTAGAGGTCGCAGCTGCTGTTGACTGACTTACACGGCATTGTGCTCGATGCCAAACTACTTCTTTTCAAGTTTGCATAGCAAAGATACTGTAATTTCAACTCATGTTTACTATATAATCAGGAGAAGATTCATCCCTTATTTGTTTTGGATGCTCATGTTGTTCCACATTTTTGAGCGGGTTTGTTCCTTTATGGATGATGTGTGGAGATCTTTTTGTTTAATAGGTGTTTGGATGTACTTTAAACACAGGGTTGTTTTACTCCCTGAAGTGGTGCTTACGATAGCTAAGAGCTCAGCTATTTTAATGCGGTCTATCATTAGAGTGAGTCATGAATATCAGCTCTTTACAGTTGACTTGAGAGGGAGCTCAGAGCTCACAAGTGGGTCTTCATCAAACCTTAAACTACATGCTCTTGACTGGTATCACATGACTCTAGTTATGTCATGTTCTAACGCAAGGAATGATGTAAAGATGTCGTTTCAGTTCATAGAAAGGTTCTGACTTGTATTTTTTGTGCCCCACTTTTGAACAACTACCCTGACAGGCCCTGCCTCACTGTGGGCATGTTTAGACCAATACATTCAGGTTTAAAGAGGAAATTTGTAGTAGTTACTATTCTGCTCTATGATTACATCCTGAAGATACCAGTCCTGTTTGTGCTCCAGAACAAAAAAAAAATAATGGAAAGGTAGAAAATATGAATGTGCTTTGGCTCAGGTGAGTGCATCCCTCTTGAATGACTGGGGATGGTCAAGCGTGGAGATAAGCCTGACCTGAGGCCCTGTGTGTCAGGACTATCGCAGTGTCATCAAGTTGAATGACGGGGGAGGGTTACCTGCTCTTGCCCTCAGGGTCATGATAACAATAGAGATCCCCAGGGTCATGGATGAGAAACGCATACACTCTTATCTCCAAAAAGTCAGAGGAAGCATTAGTAGAGTATCTAGAATAAACTCTTTATGGAGAATAGGTCCTCCCTTATGAGGAGAGTTTGTTCATTATTTACTATGTACAATTCATTTTCCCGAAACATCTTG
Source organism: Sinocyclocheilus anshuiensis (assembly GCF_001515605.1). Classification (NCBI taxonomy): domain Eukaryota; kingdom Metazoa; phylum Chordata; class Actinopteri; order Cypriniformes; family Cyprinidae; genus Sinocyclocheilus; species Sinocyclocheilus anshuiensis. The sequence goes on along the minus strand of NW_015536463.1, from coordinate 542,422 downwards.
GCGTCTAGGTGGTTCACTTCACGTCATAATGAAAAGGATCAGATATCCTCAGGAAAGTCATGCCTGTTCGAACTGAGAGGGCTAGATTTTTTGAGCTGAGTAGATTTTTTTTAATGCAACTTACAAAAATAAAATTAGTTGTATATTTGATAAGGTGCTTCATATTGTAAAAAAGTGATCATCTGCAACATTATGGCTGCAAAAACCATTTTCAAATGCAAATGTTCGTCCATTTACATCACTCTTGCGATTTTACTGGGTTTATGTATGTGTATTATTAGTAATTTGGGGTTTGTGCTTTTTTTATAGAAATGAATAAGCTTGTTCAGTAAGGATGCATTTAATTGATCAAATGTAACAATAAATATATTTATACAGTTACAGAAGCTTTCTGTTTCAAATAAATGCAGTTCTTTTGAATTTCTATTCATTAAAAAAATGAATTAAAAAAAAATATATATATCCACACAAATAAAGTGTCTGAATTTCCACAAAAAAATATTCAGCACAACTGTTTTCAACATTGATAGTAATAAGAAATGTTTCTTGAGCACCAAACACGGCATATTGGAATGATTTCTGAAGGATCATGTGACACTGAAGTCTGAAAAGATTGTTGCTAAAAATTCAGCATTGCCATGACAGGAATAAGTTAAATTTAATAAAATAAAAAAAATACACTGAAATAGAAAACGGTTTATTTAAATTTAAGTAATATTTTGCAATATTACTGTTATAGTCTGTTTGATCAAATATATAAAGTGAGTAGTCTACATTTTGGTTCATATTTAGATTTTTAAATATATTTTTAATGTTTGCGTCTGTATTTAGATATATACAGTATATATATTTGAAGTGAGTATATTTTGGTTCATATTTAGATTTGTAATTATATTTTTAAAGTTTTGCGTGTGTGTGTGTGTGTGTGTGTATATATATATATATATATATATATATATATATATATATATATGTATATATACATAAAAAGTATTATTTATAAAAAATTATTGTCTATTTTATTTATTGATTTATTTAATTTCTTAAACTAGGCACTACGTGAAAAATATTGTATTTTGTAGTTTGAGCACAAATTGTCAATATAACAGGATCTGGTTAAGCCAACAGTCGCAGTCTGCAGTTCAGGGCAGGGCAGTCCACATTATTCTGCTGTATTTCCACCTTTTTCTCATTCTTCAGGTAAACTGCTCATGACCTCTGCAGTATTATGGCACTTAGCACAGTCTGCATTCCATCTCATTGCTCTCTTCAATAAGAGCACTGTAATCCTCATCAGAACCTGAGAATGCAGCGAGAGTCTGAATTTCCACAAAAAAATATTCAGCACAACTGTTTTCAACATTGATAGTAATAAGAAATGTTTCTTGAGCACCAAACACGGCATATTGGAATGATTTCTGAAGGATCATGTGACACTGAAGTCTGAAAAGATTGTTGCTAAAAATTCAGCATTGCCATGACAGGAATAAGTTAAATTTAATAAAATAAAAAAAATACACTGAAATAGAAAACGGTTTATTTAAATTTAAGTAATATTTTGCAATATTACTGTTATAGTCTGTTTGATCAAATATATAAAGTGAGTAGTCTACATTTTGGTTCATATTTAGATTTTTAAATATATTTTTAATGTTTGCGTCTGTATTTAGATATATACAGTATATATATTTGAAGTGAGTATATTTTGGTTAATATTTAGATTTGTAATTATATTTTTAAAGTTTTGCGTGTGTGTGTGTGTGTGTGTGAAGCAGGGCAGTCCACATTATTCTGCTGTATTTCCACCTTTTTCTCATTCTTCAGGTAAACTGCTCATGACCTCTGCAGTATTATGGCACTTAGCACAGTCTGCATTCCATCTCATTGCTCTCTTCAATAAGAGCACTGTAATCCTCATCAGAACCTGAGAATGCAGCGAGACTCTCACACAGAATAAATGTCCAGGCATCTCTATTCAGTTACCTTGGCCACAGACCCAGGTGAGACAGTTAAAGGGTCTATTTAATCTTAACTTGACGAGAGCACTTTGGAAAAGAACCCAATCTCTCATCATCTCAGGAGATTAGACGCACACCCACAAATCGGATGCGTCGAAAGCAGTGGCCAGAGTAATAGGCACTTAGGTCTGGGTTTCTGAACCCAGTGTGTTTTTAGATGAAGCACTCTGACCGGTTAATTAAGCATGAATAGAAACGTTCTAGAAGAGTAATAAGCAGCTTTTGACAAAATCAAATTATTCAGACCCATGAATTACGCATTTACACCCAATTATTAGCACTTATGTTAAATTTAACTTCTCAGATTATAGCTCAATTTCAATGTTTGCAGAAGGGGTTGTGTAGTTTTATGATTAGCAAATGCAAAAAGAAGTATATTGATTCATATTTTAGGGATTACAAAAGCAGCACATTTTAGGAAAGTGTTACATCCTTTGGGGCGTATCTGTTTCTCTGCAAATCTCCTGATTACTCTTTCTGCCATTCATTGCCAACAACTGCCAGCTATCTATTCATGAAAACCAAACACTTATACTGTACTGTTCCAAAGGTTTTTGTTTTTTTTAATAAAAAGAACGAGACTAAGGACATACAGGTGCATCTCAATAAATTAGAATGTCGTGGAAAAGTTCATTTATTTCAGTAATTCAACTCAAATTGTGAAATTCGTGTATTAAATAAATTAAATGCACACAGACTGAAGTAGTTTAAGTCTTTGGTTCTTTTAATTGTGATGATTTTGGCTCACATTTAACAAAAACCCACCAATTCACTATCTCAACAAATTAGAATACTTCATAAGACCAATAAAAAAACATTTTTAGTGAATTGTTGGACTCATTTACCTTTGTTTACTCTAGTAGTTTAGGATGTCAGTGGATGTCGTCTTCTGTGTAGTCAGGTTGAGATTAGATTATTAAATTATTCTTTTGTTCATGTCTTTGGCAACACGTTTTCTCCTTTTTGCTCCTTTTGTTTATTAATTATTAAGAGTCAGTGAATAGACCATATATATAAAGCTCATTTTTTAAATTGGTTTTTGGGATAAAAGTCTCTGGTTGAAAACTCTGGCCTTAGCCTAATCAAAGTGCAACATACAGAAATGTTTTTAATACAATAAGTGACTATTAAAAGAGATGTATGAAAATTCTGTCAGCATTCATCATCATGTTGTTCCAAATCCATAAAATGTACGTTCTTTTTTGAATACAAATGAAGATTTTTTTTTTCTCATCGCTTTTGTCCATCCATATAAAGTCTATGTAACATTTTCACACAAAAAAAATTTCATAAAGAAATCATAAAAGTGATCCATATGAATGGATGAGTGGTTTCATCGAAGAGACATGGTCACTTAATATGATGAACAGATGCTAATTTAGTTTTGTACTCGCATATAAACATTGATCAACACACAGACATAGAGTACATCAAATATGGTAAACAGAAGCTCAAACATGCTTGCCTGGCACACAAAAACCAATGAAGTTTGTTCTCAAGCAAGTATGTTTATGCAAGTATTGTACATCAAGCAAGTATATGTGCACTCATATATTTCCATAATTTTCTGCTGTAAAAACTCATAGGACAGAGTTTTCATAACTGCAAGAATTTATATAAAATTATTAAGAATCTGTCAATATCCTTAAGAGCTATGCCTTAATATTACAGAATGCAGATTGGACTGGCTTTGAAACAGCTATTCTTTTTAAAATTTAATCATAAATCATCTAGTTTGTGTGTGTAAAAATGTTATGGTAACACTTTAGTATAGAGACCAATTCTCACTATTAACTAGTTGCTTATTAGCATGCATATTACCAGCATATTGGCTGTTTATTAGTACTTATAAAGCACATATTCTGCATGATCATATTCTACATCCTTATCTAATACCTAAACTTAGCAACTACCTTACTAACCATTAGTAAGCAGTAATTAAGAGTTTATTGAGGAAAAAGTCGCAGTTAATAGTTTGTTAATATTGAGAACACCTTAAAAATAAAGTGTGACTGATGTTATAAACTTTAAGAACTTTCTTGGCTCCAGTGTGAGCCAAATAATTTGAACATCTATAGTAATGCTGGATTTTGCCAGATCTCATCCAGTTAGATATCAGTTCAGAGCCATATGCTTCACCTACCGTTAGTGATACCTGAGCCCACGTTTCTCCCAGAGCCCCATCCAGCCCTCGCTGTGGCTTTAGAGGCAAATGGACAAACTCATCTCCATTTCCCAGCCCAGTGAAGCACACAAAGGAAGCCCTTGTTCCGGGGCTCTGATCTCTCTGAACCTGCAGGCCAGAGAACAGGAAGGCTTCTGAGAGTCTGCAGGAGAACTGGGGGAGCGAAAGAGCGTATGCGCTGTAATCAGTTGGCCAATTAAACAGACCCTGGTCTCTCACCCCCATGTAATGAGAGAGGCTGACACTCAAGGGTTCCTTTCTCAACATATGAACCTTGGGAAGGGATACTTCTGCTTCTGTATAAGCTATACACATTTGTTATTATGCACTGGTTACCATGAGATTGTATTAAATTGTTCTTAAAGTGAAGATTAAAATAATATTGATGTTAATTATGGAAGGCAGTTGGTCTAAATGGTCTAAAAGGCTTTGGGACTGAAGACCAATTTGCTTCTCAGTTCATGATGGACTTTTGAGAGTATTCCTTTAGAAAGACCCTAATTTTAACTTGGATGGACTAAAGCGAAACTACTTTGTTTGGCCTTCCAAAAGAGGACACGACTAGAAATCAGTGGTTAAGTTGTATTTACAACACTGTTCCAGAACAGTTCTACCCAAATATTTTGATGTGTCCAGCGCATTTTATGAAGGACTATTTCCTGATCCTGGTAGAGTAGACTACAATGCCGGCTGTTCTGACTCACAGACTGTAAGTACGTTTTTTATATTTAAAGAATTTGCCACTGACGATTCAAACGCAAGTTTTGAGCAGTGTAGAGTAGCATTTGTAGTTTGTCATTTCTCCGATCACAAATGCAGACATGGTTTTATGTTTACGCGGCGCAATGCAATGCGTAAAAAGACAGTATACGGTAAGTCATTATAATCTGTAACTATGTCCCCACTGGATGCAACAAATGCCTCGTTTATAATGGGTTTTAATGTTTTTGAATCATCGCTCCGGCCTGACAGGGCATCATCACAGTATGGCAAGGGGCGTAACATTTCCGTCACACGCTTGAGGTATTCGGCCAATCACAACGCACTGGATAGCTGGCCAATCACAGCACACCTCACTTTTCAGACCGATGAGCTTTGTAAAAATCGACGCGTTTCAGAAAGGCGGGGCATAGAGGAGAAACAATAATGTACAGTATGTGGAAAATAATGTGGTTTTTTTTACCTTAAACCGCATAAACACATTTCATTACACCAAATACACAAAATAATGTTCTTTTTAGCAACATCACATGACCCCTTTAAAAGCTTTCTAAGCTGCTTTTAGGTGTCACATACCAAAAAGTAATCAATACATGGGAAAGGGCCCACAAAGAAATTTTACGCGAAATATGAGAAGCGTGTAATTTTACCAGGGTGGCCGTTGAGCCCTTAAAATTGCTGTGGAAGGAGACGTTCAGCTTCCCTTTTTGAAACATTTTTCCCAGTTCAGTGCAGGTGCCAAACGGTGTGGCTCACTCCTCTGATCTTTTACAGCAAAGGTGTTTTCTGCATCTTATCGACTCCAAACTTTATGTCAGATATTGTAAGCTTTGAATTAGTTTGTCTTGAATTAGTTAAAAAATTGCCTTGAAAATATATCCTTTCATTATATGAGAATTTGCCTTTGTTAGCCAAGATGTTAAGTATTCAATTTATGTTTTCTATAATCATTGGAAGTTTATAGATTTGTTAAATTATTATTAATTATTTAAGTAAACTAAACAGCAGGTCACAGCTACACTCTTAAAAATAAAGGTGCTTCAAAAGGTTCTTCAAGCGATGCCATAGAAGAACCATTTTTGGTTCCGCAAAGAACCATTTAGTCAAAGGTTCTTTAAAGAACCATCTCTTTCTTACCTTTTTGTAATCTGAAGAACGTTCTTTCGCCACAAAGAACCTTTTGTGAAACAGAAAGGTTCTTCAGATTTCCTCTTTATGGAACCATTTAGACAAAAAGGTTCTTCTATGGCATCGTGAAGCACCTTTATTTTTAAGAGTGTAGTTCAACTTCAAACAACAAGGAAGTTGTCACAAAAGCAGTATTCTGAACAGATGAGCAAGGACAAGATTGTTTTTCATAAATATCAGTTGTTTGAAGAAGTTGCCACATTTTAAATATTGGAAATGTATACATAATTGATTAAAATATATAACTGATTGATTACAGTTTTTTTTTTTCCTATGTATTACTTTTTTGCGGTTTCATTAATTGTTTACATTTTGCTAATGGAAAATTAGTGACTGATTTGTATATTTTTTTTTTTTCCAGGACAGCAACAGTGGAAATGTTTGATGACTTTTTGTAGTCAGGATATTAAGGTATGCGCCTAAGTAGAAATTGACTTAAACTTAAAAATTAGGACTAAAATCTTTAGAAATATTCACTAAATGTGTAACAACTAGTCCTGGTCTTCCCCACTGTTTTCAGTTCAGATGAAATTCCATGACACAAGTGAAAATGATCCACTGCAAGCTGCTTTTTATATCCTAACTTACCGTGACCCTCATCTTCACATACACATAAATACACACCTCAGGGATTTTCCACACAAATCTCACTTAGGCACGACTAGACCTGATCGGATAACAGAAAGGCATTATACTGAATTTATTACTGTACGTCACCTCCGTTATCCACATGACATAGCCTGAAGGATATAATGGAATCTTTACATGGCAGTTTTATATAACAATGAACAATTGCTAGTCTGATGTTTATCTGTTGATGGAAAAGATTGTGCAAGTCAGTAATAGATTTACAGAATGAACAGATTGAAGCTATTAGCCTACATCCTTCCCTGACAAGGGACAAATAAAGAACAAATAAAGACCGGAATAAATAAATTACCACGATCTGCTCATTTTCTTTCTTATCTTCTCAGTACTAATTATTTTAGAAGATCCTTTAACTGATTTTTTTTTTTTTCATTTTGTTTGATTTCAAATGCAGTTGTGAGTTAGATTTATTATTTAAAGTGACTTTAGAATATAAATAAGTTTTAAAATAAACTGATATGTAGTCATATGAATAAATATTATACAGTAATTTACCTTAAAATATTACTTAAATGTGAAGCACAAATAGTTTTTTATTAAAAGATGTCTGCTAGTCCACCAGAGTACTAATAGCCCCCCTTTTTTTGAGTTGTGGTGTATTGTCCTCAGGGCCTTTGTGTTTTACAGCCTGCATGTCTGTGTGCTGACTTGGTCAGCATTGATAAATGAGTGGGAAAGGGACCAATCACAAATGAGCAATAAAAGGAGTCACACAAAGCCCCCTTGAGTTTATATCCTTGACCTGGTGTGTTTATGACAGTCTGTCTTCCTGTGAAGGTGGGCTCACATACCTAACCAGTCACTGACCAATGGAAGACAAAGGAGATATAAATGTGGTGAGACTGTGTAGGAAAATTACTGGACTCTTTCAGTCCAGAGAGGAAATGAAGATGTTTGTCAAGTAAGCAGTCTGGATAGATAGATTTAATTGTGTGGTTACTCTAAAAAAAAAATTGTTCCCTTTTTTATCAGCTGTTTCTTAAGGAGGAAGGTCATTTAAGAGAGAAAGTGGAAGTGTTTTATCCATTTGAAGATCTCAACAGGAAATTTCAGGTAACTGGAACCTTTGAATGTTTGTATTGTTCTTTCAGTGTTGCTATGCCATGGTGATTCATGAGCTTGGTAGATATATACACACTTGAGTGTGGCGTACTTGAAATTCTGCCTCTGAGCAACATGGAGGTCTTATAAATATTGCTTTGATGTCACTTACTACCCATATTCCAAAAGAAATTTGATACCTCAAAGTGTCTTGGAACCGGGGCGTTTAGGTCTTTAAAGCTTATTTTTCTAATTCATGCTAAGCTCTCAGTTCTGACATATTTCAAGAGACATGACATGTGGGTTTAAGTGTTTTTCACTTGAATGGTCAGGATCTGGGTCGTACCTATGCAGGTGCCTCCAAGTGAACTGTGGGAATGTTTTCTTTTTTTATCTTTATGTTCAGACAAATAGTTTTTAAAGTGCTAGACTTAGGATCACATTTACGAGAAGGTTGTTGAGGAGCATTAAATCATGCCATTCATAGAACAAAAAGCTACTAAATGATTTCTAGATTGGTACAGTACATCTGAAGATTGGCCTTTAAGATTAGATTTCATGTGACATCATGTGTACTTTAGGCCTCTTTTTTTCTTCCCCAGTTTCTTCACATTCCTCTTTTTTCAACTGTAACCTGAAAGAAGCAAAAATAGAGCACTGTATAATATAATGAATGAAATGGATCCACCGGCCCTCAGGCCATCAGAAAAGCCCTCCGGCCCTTGAGAAGGGTGGGGCCATCAACACCTATAGAAGAGCACGTCATGTGTCCTGTTTTTCTGTCAAAAGACAGAGAAATCTGCTGGTTTCAAAACAAAGTAGTAAATCTGTCAGCAATGTCTTCCAGTAAAAGAGCTGACAGAGCAATATAGTATTCCTGGACATATACTGCACATCTTGTTTTGGCATTAATGTTTGCAAGTACTGCAAATTATATTTTGAAAAGATTTCAGCTCCTTTGATTATGAACACAGTCTGACTTTGACCTGACCTAAAGAACACAGGATAAAACATAAATAAATCATGGGACTGTAAGTGACTCTAGGCCTGTCACGATAACAAATTTTTGTTGTGCGATATATTGCCCCAGAAGTAATTGCGATAAGCGATATTATTGGCATTTTAAAGACCATTTTATGCCACTGAATATATAATCATAATGTAACAGCATAATAATGCAAGAAGGCCTTCACACTTTCAAATGACACAAACACTTAATTCTTAAGAATATTTAGATCATGGAAATTAAGTATCAAAATATTAGATACCTTAAAAAACTTGAATAAATAGTAAATAAACATTTTCTAACAAAAAGTGCAAAGTAACAAGTACAAAAAAAGAAAATTGCACAAAGAACTTGTATAGAGATTTTTCCATCTACAGATTTTTCCCTGACCTTCTTTTCTCTGTAAATGAAGGGTGCACACTATTGCTGATAAACACAATCACTACTTAGCAGTCAGATGTCCATATGCACAAAGGCACAGATCCCTAAACAAGGCCATATCTGCAGATGTGCTACTAACTAGCTCCTCATGACTACACCACATTATGCACGGGAAGCTGCAAAAGACACAGGTGCAAGTTAAATGCAAAAAACATGGTGACAATAATTTTTAAGTAAATATAATGGGCGATATATTGCATCACCAAAAATTATTGAGGTCATGTACATATATTGCGCGACATATAAGTCGATATATTGATTATTGCGACACGCCTAAGTGACTCTTAATAGCTATGGAGTCCATTTCTGACAGGCCTCTGAAAATAATTTATTCATCATTTATGCCATGTCAGTTGAAGAAAAGTCATATTAATTAAATTTTTATTTATTTTCTGGCTCATGAAAAATAGTGGATTAACTAATTCTAAGACTAACTGAACAAAGACCCTGAAGTCATGACAATTTGTCCTTGATTCGTTCCTTTCAAAGCCTGTTGAGCCTCTTTGTTTTGAAATCGTCACTGTGGAAGATGGTTTCCCTGGAGGAAAGACAGTGGGTGATTTGCATTCTCCACTAAAATGTGTTTAAAGAACCGTTTCTTATTTTTATAGAAATAGTGCCATGACATAAAGCGTAAAGCGTTAAATCTTCACTGAAAGACATAAATGGGAAAAAACAAACTGTCTATGGCCAAAAGGCAGTGGTGAAATATTCAGGAACGTATTTGAGAATATCACCAGTGTTTTATTTGGATATTCAAAGGATAATCCACCATTAATTTGAGGGATTTTTAAAAGCTCTGGTTAGTCTGGGAACATTCCTGTAATTCTAACCCTGTCAGCACATCAGGCTTGTATAAAGCTCAAAGGATGCACTAAAACTCACTGTGGTGTGATATTTACACAAGACTTGAATATTTCACAGCTGTATATTTACTGTGACAGCCATGAGGGACAGCTAGAACTCAAGATATCATATGAGCAATGCTGTATCATATTTCATTGATATTCCACATGCAGTTTTTTATGGGGACTGGCAGAAGGCCATAATATATTTTACAAAGTACATGAAATTCATATTGTATCAGTGAGTCAGTGGTAACACACAGTATGAAGCCTCCTGTATTTCCTGTTATTGAGGTGTTGATGTGATTTGTACACTCAGCAGTCTTTTCCTCACTTCACTCACTGAAGATCTCACCTCTCAATGGCAGCTCTCTATAGAGGAATAACACATACTGTACTGCTAACTATTGGTGCTGCTCACAGTTATACTGTAGGTCAAATTGTAGATTTACTTATGTTGCAAACATAAAACTGTATATAATTCAATCAATCTAATTAAATTAAATCAAAGATTTAATGTAATTTGTAATTAATTCGAAGTATATCACAGTAGGTAAATTCCCCTTGAGGAACTAAAGCCTAAATAACCTACATAATGCCACAATGGTAAAAAAAAAAGACAGAAATAATTGGCGATCACTGCTCGTTTCCATGTGTTAGCAGTCCTGGCTCAAATTCAACAGTTTATTTTCCCCATGCAAGTGCATGACAGAAGGTTTAAACATGGTGATGCTTGGTTCTGAAATAAAAAGCTTTATTTATGATATGATAAATAACCACCTCTCTAAGTAGGTGGTGTATGATACACTACCATTAAAGTTTGGGTCAGTTTTTTTTTTTTGAAAGGAAATTAGTACTTATTATTTTTTTAAATAAAAAATAAATAAATAGAAAAGTTATTTTACATTTTAAATAGTTTTTACTGTACTTACCAAGTAAGATCCTCAAGAATAGTTTTTACAATACAGCGAATAAATTGAATCCCACTGCTAGAGATTTCTAAGTAATAAAGCAATTGACTGCGCAAACCCCCAAAGATCATCAAGTACCTCTTATCATTAGTATTTATCTCTACAGATTTAGCAAGAATCAATGCATGATTCACTCATGAACAGTAGTGTATTGAGGAAAGTACAGTTAATCTAGCAGAGTGTTGTGTTCTGGGTGTTCCAGAGGTTATGGGGATGGGGATGGGGTGTGTTTGTGTGTATGCTAATTACATAGGCTAGACTGGCTTGACACCACACTGTCGACTTCACACAATGGCTAGAGGCTCCGCCCCCACAATGCACCTGCTGTCCAATCAGAAGCCGGTGTTGTCAGGAGGTTGGGGTCGGTGGTTTCTTTTCTGTTGTTGTGAGAGAGAGCTGCAATGGAAAATGACTTCTAAGCTTTCTCTTTCCTTTTCCTTTTCCTTTGAAAGTTTCAGTCAAGACAGGAGCCTCTGCACATTTATCAGGGAATCTGTCTACTTGGCCTGTTAAACCTATAAGCTTTCCATACAGACAAAAGGTAAGTCTTTGTTTTTTTGGGGTTTTTTTTGTATATTTTGATTTTGTGCAAACATTATTTTGTGTGAATAAGGTATGTTATGCATTATATTATTTCACATTTGTATTGGATAAGTAGGCTATTTTATAGTATGTGTTTTTAGTAAGGCATCAGTTTCTGTAAATTCTAAATATTAATTATAAGATAGACTCTCACAGATGTTTTGTTAGTAGAAGTTACTATGTTAAAAGTGTTGGTTATTCAGGTGGCTTCACGGATCACTGAACCAATAAACAGGCCTCTGGGACAGGCCTCTCAGACAGCACTGGCCTCTAGAACTCATTTACATCATTTTCATTTCACTTAAAGACATTTACTTTCAAAGAATGCATTTAAATATCAAACTAGACTACGGTTTTGATCTAAAATCCCACCATGTTTCAGAATGCAGCCTTTGTTTATGTAAGAATGAGCGCATGTTTATGTGGTTTTGTATTCAGCATAAATATGCCAAAATAAAGATGCATGCAAATGGCCATTTTATGCTCTTCACTCTTAATGAACTGCTTTTAAGTCCCTGCATGTGCCCTGGCTGGTTTGTGACCTAAGAACACTTAAGTTTGGAGCTGAAAGGCTTCAGACTGCAGGCCCCTGTGTGAGTTTTAACCTCTGGGTCAGTGGAGCTGATTGCTGTTGTGCTGTCAGTCATTATATGTGTGTGATCTCTCTTTACTCTGCTAGAGACCCTTAGGAGTAGATTGTCACTGGCACAAGATTAATGACACTCATCTGTTTGCTTTTAAACCATATGCTGTCTAGGGATGAAGTAGAGCCTGTGGAATTCTGTGTACTAAACTGATGCTGAGTGCTTGATTTAAGTCATTTGAAAAATTAAATTTAAACTTCTTTATTTTTCAGATTGTGAATGTATTTAAAGAACTTGCTCACAGCATGTTTCGCTGATGCTCTCTCATGTTTATTCAAACAGGAAATAAGTTACGCAGTAGGCTAACGTCCATCACACACAGTGAGATTGTCAATGCTGTGTAACTAAACACTGATGGAAACAAGCACTAGAGCATGTTAATGTCCTCAGAGAATGTGTTCAGCCTTAATCATTAACCTCTGAGGTCACCGTGCCTTACTGCTTCTTAAAATGCCAGGGGCAGGTGCAAGACATTTCAAATATGGGGGCGGATGACGTGGATGGGGACTTTAGTCCCTCGTCATCAGTTATAAGGCTGGATTTTGGTTTCCTGCTTAAAAATGTAGGTACTTGCAATTGAAGTACCAGAGGGCTTTATGCAAATGGACATATTAGTGAATCCAGCGCATTCAGTCAATTGAATAATGCATGAAATGAACGCTGTTTGGATGATTAGAATTCATAGGTTGTACTTCTTCAGAGTATGAGGCTTTGCTGTAATTAAAAGAAGTAATGTGTGAATCCATCCATCACCTCTAATTCTGTTCTGTTATTTAGGCATTTGTGATTTGTCATTATTCTGTTAAAGAGATAGTTCACCTAAAAATGAAAATTCTGTCATTAATTACTCACCCTCATGTCGTTCCAAACCTGTAAGACCTTCATTCATCTTCGGACCGCAAATTAAGATATTTTTGATGAAATCTTGAGAGCTTTCTGACCCTGCATAGACAGCAATGCAACACAACTCTTGTGAACGTGCATCAAAGACTGAAACGGAAGAGAAGAAATTGTTGAATAAAGCCTTTTTTTTTTT
>NW_015536463.1:528051-528643 GCF_001515605.1 Sinocyclocheilus anshuiensis | reverse complement strand
TTGAATAAAGTCATTATTTTTGTTTTCTTTGCGCACAAAAAGTATTCTCATAGCTTCATAAAATTACAGTTGAACTGAAGTCACATGGACTATTTTAACAATGTCCTTACTAGCTCTCTGGGCCTTGAACGTGGTAGTTGTGTTGCTGTCTATGAAGGGTCAGAAAGCTCTCGGATTTCATTTTTAGGTGAACTATCCCTTTAAAAGAAATTATGATGGATATGAATGAATATATGTTATCTTACATCAATGTTAGAATTTTCTTTTATATAAAATACTTTTGTAACAAAAAAGTATATTTTACATATATTATCTACATAAAATGTTTTATTGTTCTTATTAAAAACTCATCATATCCCATTTATAAACCTTTATCTGCTTTTTACGTGAAATACTATTTCCTGCTGTTAAGAAATGGGTTCCTGTTCAGCATACTTAAAGGGGTCATATGATGCGATTTCAATTTTTCCTTTCTCTTTGGAGTGTTACAAGCTCTTGTGCATAAAGAAGACTAAAGAAGACTAAAGTCTCAAATCCAAAGAGATATTCTTTATAAAAGTTAAGAGTCAGCCACACCTACCTAAAACGGCTC
>NW_015536463.1:499169-527063 GCF_001515605.1 Sinocyclocheilus anshuiensis | reverse complement strand
TGGCCAATCAGAGCACACCTCGCTTTTCAGACCGATGAGCTTTGTAAAAATCGACGCGTTTCAGAAAGGCAGGGGAAAGAGGAGAAACAATAATGTAAACCGCATAAACGCATTTCATTACACCAGATACACAAAATTATGTTCTTTTTAGCAACATCATATGACCCCTTTAAGCATTAGAAGCTGTGTGGATTTGCCCAGTCTACGCCAATAATTATAATATTGAGGTGCATAACAAAATATATATTAGGACAAAAGGAAGTCATGTGTTCAGAGACTTAAACTTTATCTTCGACTGTTTATTTTAGGAGTCACTATCAGTGTTTTAAACATGGCAGCAGATCTGGCTTTAGTCACTTTTCTCGTCCAGCTTCTTGTTGATTTGGTGACAAGTGACAGCATTGACTTCTACAATATCATGCCTGCTGTAGAAGGTGAGTTTGTTTATTCCAGTTCATTTTGTTATTTTGTTCATTAACTTCCAGTGACTTTATAGCGATACTATAACACAGTGTTCATGTCTGTGCAGCCACCCCGTACCCCAAGAGTTTCAAGTGCTTCACATGTGAACAGGCCTTAGACAACTACAGCTGTAACCGCTGGGCAGAAGATGTGTGGTGTCCTCAGAGTGAGTTTACTAAACACAAACCCACCACTCTCAGATCTTCACAGTTGTCTCTAGATTTACTTTGTAAAGCAATATCCTTTTAAATTCCTAACAACCTGTTTTTTCATTTATAGATACTCAATTTTGTATGACAATACACCACTTCAACCATCATGGAAAGACTAAATTTGTTACCAAAAGATGTGCTGTGCGGGAAGAATGCCAGTTAGCTGGCTGTAGACATCACAAAAATACACACCATGTGAGTATTCACATACACATTATTCCACTCATACAAATATAATCTCTTACATCAAAATTATTCACTTACAAAATGTGTTTCTGTCTTGCAGGAGTGCATATCTTGCTGTGAAGGGATGGTTTGTAACGTAGAGCTGCCAACCAATCACAGTAATGCAGTGTTTGCCCATAGACAAACCAGCAGCTCAGCAGCAGCCGCTTTCAGAATCTGGGATTGTGTGATCCTGCTGGTCCCAGTTCTCATGGGAATGCTACCATTGTGATCCTCAATCATAAGAACCTGTTCGGTGATGAACAGCACTGCAAATCATTGAGACAAAGGAGACGTCATCCACACTGGAATATTAATACAGTCAGATGGATGTTTTCATTAAGGCCACAGTAATATTGTGCAGGAGAAAGTTAGCATTCCCATTCATCTCAGTGGCAGGATGTTGCAGGATTCCCTGTAAGAATGTGATTTGCCATCTTTGCTGATGGGCTCACAGATGTTCTCATGACTGATCAGTGACTAATCAGCCTGGAGCCGCAAGAAAAATTACATCATGGCTTGGCTGATTGGTTAATGCACCACAAGAAGAAGAAGATCTCTCACTAGTGACTGTCTGGACTCTGGAGCTGTAATATAAGTCAATTTCACACTTGGAGGCTCCCTTCAAAAACAGTTGGACACTGAACAATCTACAATAATATAATGAAATATTTGTGACTTAAACATTACTTGCAAATTATTTTATTCTTTTAGAAAACACAATGAATTGGAGTGGAGAAGGATGCATTTTGCAGCCAAATGGTGTAATGCAAATCAGCAAAACCATATCTTCATTTTTCAGCGAGGAGACGGCCAGTCGGCCAGTGGTGGAGGAACTGTGTGCACAGGAAGTTGCTGTGTCAGGAAGGTCTGTCAATGGAGTAGTATCGCTTGTGATGACTGCTTACTAATGACGTGCTAAATAGGACAGAGAACCAGATGGGTTGCAAAACAGCATTTAGCAACTAAAGCAGTGGAATTAACTTATGCTGCCTCACTGGATTTGTATTGAGCAAATTGAGGCTCACACACTGAGCATTAGAAGTCTCTATGTGGGATGTTCCTATGGCTCTGGTCCCAGATTCTGTCACACAGGCCGAGCACAGCAATGAGAGGACGCAGGATGTGTTGTTCTAGTTTTCTAAATGGTGTGAATGTCTCTAAAAGAGATCTGGATTGCTGCATAAATATCAGTGCTTTAAGAAGGTGGACCTGCATCACGTAAAAGCACTGATTAATTAAAATGAAGTATATTTTGAATTATTCTGGCTTGACTATTGCAAATGCTGTCATGTTTTACTGTCCCAAAAACCAATAGAAATAAAAACATGACCATATTTAACTAATCCTAAGGTGTCCATGCACAAATATTCTATGTTAGGTTATTATGCTACTAATATTTCCCTTACAGCTGGCATTACTACTCTTATCTATTTTCTAAATATATTTGATTCATTTTATTGTGAATGATTCATCTGTTCATGTTTAAAATTTTTAAACCTCATAATTTTTTTATCAAAATGTCATAAACCGCACCACCACCGACCTACAACCTACTGCAAGTTTGCATTTAGCTGATTTGCCTCCATCCAATCAAGAACTGATAGGTAGAATTGAGTCCTACATTTTTTTTTTCTTATTCAATAATTTTACTCTGAATCAAAATAGTGAAGAAAATTTCTGTCGCTACACTGTAAAAAAATTCCGTAAAATTTACGGTAAAAAAACGGCAGCTGTGGTTGCCGGAATTTTGCCGTAAAAAATACGGTAGCAGCATTTTAGGTTTTACGGTTTTAACTTAAATTTACAGTTAAATACCATCATTTCGTTAACTGATATAATGTTAATATACCAACCTATTGATGTACTGAAATCTGTTTTGTACCTTTGTAACACACTGATAACCACCAAATGCAGGTGGTGATGAGAAAGTCACATGATGAACCAAAGCCTATCACAAGCAGCTTTTAAATAATAACATATATAGAAGGTGCACAGTGTCATTCACACAAACACTAAACACCATCATGGTAACACACATGAAACTGAAATAATGCAATAAACGTTCATTTAACAACATTAGGTGTAACACACAATCCTAATATACAAAACTGATTAAGAAAAACTAAGAAGAAACAGCTATTTCAACAAAAAAAACATCAAATTTGAAATGTAACGCAGGGAATTCTGGGAATGTCAATTTACGGTTATTCACTGTAAATTATACGGTCTTTTTCACTTCCAAAAACAGTATACTACCGTAAAATTTATGTCCAATACAGTTTTTCACCGTATATAGTAGGGGAATTTACCATTAACCATTTAACAGGTTTTTACTGTAGCATTTTTACAGTCTTTTACCATTAAATTCACAATAATTTTTTACAGTGTACTTTAATTTGTCATCACAACTTAAAAAATTGTATTAAAACTCATATAAACAACCTTTTATATATATCCAATTTTTGCAATTGCAAATTTAGTTAATTTTTACATTTTTAGTCATTGCATATAAAAAATGTAATAAATAGGAAATTCTATATGTAAAACAACTTAATAAAACCTATTTCTAGAACTGTTTCAGTTGTTAATGTACAAACCTCACAGCGCGGCTGTGTTCCTTCCCGTGAAGGTTGAAGTGAGTTATGATAAATCGTCTTGTTTACGTTCGTTGGGTTGATTGAGTGTGTAAACGGTTTCTCATCTCTTTAATCTATAATATACCGCTGTGCTTTTTGTATATGAGCAGCAGGGCTACGTTTTTAAAATTCCTTCCACGCTGATCTGAGAACAGTTTCTGTCTTTTCACATGAGAATGCCCAGGTTTAAATTTGGAGGAGGGAGCTGAACCTCAAACAGCACAAAAGAGCAACTTCCCCCCCCCAGAGCTCTGAGAACAATAAAAACATTCCCAAGAGGATCTCGGTGTGGGACACAAAGCCGTGGACCATTAATATCATTGCTGTCTGGAATAATGAGGGTTTTTTTCTCTCTCTAAACCAAACATGACATATGGTTCTTCCTCTAAAACTGTTGCAGAGGAAATGCGATTTGGTTTCGGTGTAGCTGCTTTACTGACTTATGAAGTTAAAGTGTGTGTGTGTGTGTGTGTGTGTGTGTGTGTGTGTGCCGGCTCCACTGATTGTCTCACCGTGTGTGCTGTTTGCTCTGGCTGCTGGCTATCTTTGTTCTGGTTTTATTAGGCGTGGAGCTGGAGTCTGTCAATTTCAGGCTTTGGAGAGTCATTTATCTTCCATTGAGAAAAACAGTATCAGTGCTGCTGCTCTCATCTGCACCGCCTGTGTCTCTACTATTCAGAACCCAGTCTGTTCAGATGAGGAGACAGAAAGCTCATGGCTCTTATTCATCAAACAAAAGCATTACTGTGAGAATGTTAGCCAACCAAAAGACATTGTAATTAATTAATACTTTAACAGTATGCTTTATTGTACAGTGGAGTGCAAATGTTACCATTGGCCGTTTTTAAAAAAAGAAAGAAAATGTTATATATAAAAAGATGAATAAATTCTTAAAATAATTAAGAAATATTTTAGTTTTTTAATGTATTTTTAGGTCATTAATCCAATAATCAAATTATAATGTTGATCATGTGAACTCCACATGATGTACAGATTTTCTTGCATCCATTGTAGCACAAGATTTTTGAAAATTCTCATGCTGGAGAACATGATCATCAGGTTTTACAAATACTAATAAATTGTAAAATTCATGTAATTTTTCTACAATTCTTAGCTTTTTAAATTAGTAGTATTAATTATTTCCTAAGCTATTTTTAAAGATTCATTTTCTAATTTATATAAATGTTCACTCAAATTTGTTTCTGATAATGTCATTTATATTTAAGGAAATATTTTATACGATTTATACATTTTTACCATTGTATAACACATTTTCATAAAAGATGGATTGGTAATGATCTTTAATATATACAGTAAACATGATGTTTTTACTACAGTTTCCCTGCAATAAAATGCCAACGTACATATTAAAGGAACACAGGACTCGTTGGAAAGTCCCCTCATACATTCTTATTAGTTTAAAGGAAAATTGACATGGTTTAATGATTTATTGGATTATCCAGTGATGCATTTGGTAATAAGAGTGACTGCAAACTTTTACGTCAGTACAAAAGCAACATTCGTTTACTGAGAGGCATTTGATACTCTCAAACAATGAACAACCTTCATTCCTGCTCTTGTTTTCATGGTGGCGCCATGCAAATTTGTGTTTCATTGAAGTCTGGTGATTGATGATGTCTCCTCACACAGGCATCTTCAATAATTGTGTTCTTCTTGTTAAGGAAGTGACTTGTGATTGGCTACACTGTGCACATACATCTTTAGCAAATGAAATAAAAACAATCAATAGCACCTTATCTGAAGAATATGGAGATTTCATCTAGAATTCATCTGGCTTTTCTTTGATCAGTTTGGCATAAATTCATTCATTCATTCATACTGCAGGAATCTGGACATTAACGCTTGGCAGCTACTCTAGGTTCTATTCTAGGTTTTACTTTAGATGTTTAGAATGAAATTGTGAAAAAAAAAACATGAAAATGCAATGGGAAAAGCCTTTCCCTACTACAAGGGCTCTTGACAAACAAGAAATGTACTTTGAACACAAATACCCTCTTTGGACAAGCCTTCTGTGGTAATCCCAACACAGCACTGGCCGCATATGATCATTGGATCGGGCCTGTCCTGTAATCCGACTGAGTCACCCGGCTGCATTGTCTAAAAAAAAAAAAAAAAGCATAACATGACTGTGATGAGTAAGTCAACTCATCATTGTGTTTTTGACTTTGGTACATGGGCAAATGTTGAATGTCATGAGTGTTTTTTGTTTTTTTTTGTCTTTGAGAAGTAGATTATCTACAACTGAGATGTTCCTCAGAGCGCATGCAGGCCTGTAATGACTGCTGGTGTTGGTTTGCAGCTGTACAGCCTGAGGCAGAAATGACAATGGCAGTTTAATCTGTTTCTTACCTTCTCCTTTGTGTTTTTAGCAGCTCTATTTTCAGACGAGATTGTGGAATGTAGAAGTTATAGAGCAAATCCTAGAATTATTTATGTGGTCTTACTAAAGAGAGTATTAACATAATACAATCTCAGACCTTTTCCCTTGAGCAGGGCCTCACATAATACCACACATTCGTTTAATTCTGTTACCATTTAAATTTGTTACAGCTGCCATAAAGAGATCATCCACCTTATTTTTAAAGTATGAGGCCATTTGTAACTTTAATGTGCGAGGCTTCCGGTGTCATCCGCTTCAGTTATTTTAGCTGTACAAAGAGAGTCTGTTATGCTGCTTGATTATGCAAACTGGTATTTGACATTATTATTGTAATCATAAACACTGGTTTGCAGCACAAATAATTTTGCCTATTCACAGAAAATAGCTTATTTCATGTTGTAAAATAAGGTGGACAGACACCATTATGTTTGAAGAAAGGTCAGACTTTGCATGCTATGTGCATTACAGAACACAACCAGTATGCATTTGATTCAATATGATGTCCCTCATGCATGCAAATTATATATTTTTGTCAATATACGTTATGATGCCAAAAGCATGCCAAGAATCGAGACTGAACTATTTGCCTTCGTTCTGTTTCTCCAGTGTCTTTGTGAACTCCTCTTGCTCTGCTATTTACTGTTCATTTCAACCTGTAGTAAAATGATCCTTATCTCGTGGCTCTGCATACCAGCGAGACCCTGCACCTCCATTACATGAAATCTGACCCCACAGGAGGAGGTTGTAATTATGGCTGAACGGCTGATTTTAGATTTAAACTTCAAGCGGAATCCAGTCATGCACAAAATTTGTACATGGTGCTGATGCTCTTTTCTTCATCCCTGTCAGGCCGTTCCAGTGATATCTGACATGCTGTGTGGACACCATCTCAGCCTGTCAGGCGGGAAACCCATGTGTGGAGATGGAGGAGAAAATTGTCAATTTTTTATTACAGAGCAAACTCTAAACATTTCAGATCTGTTTGAATTTGGGTCTGTTTATCAAGCTAGATTTTTGTATTGTGTCCTATTGTACTTACATTCAGAGACATAGGAGTTGTACAGTGAGTAAACCACATGAAAACACTGTATTTACATGGCATGATCTACTCCTGCCATCAATCTCTCTGCACTTCCCTAAAACGGCAGACTGCTGTCGAAATCCGCTCGCTACCCCAGGTGAAAAAGACGTAGTATTAAATGTATCAAAAATATACTTGAAATTCAAGTAGTATGTTTATAATACATTTGTTTAATATGCACTTAGTATAGTATAATTTAAATATAGTAAGTATGTCTGAAAAAGCACAATTTAAATATATTTCTTTTTCACCTGGGACAAATCAAACTCTCATCCTGTGTGTGCAAAGATTCTCTGCTTTGAAGTTGATCTTTAGTCACAGGCTTTTAAGTAGCTACAATGGATTTATTTACACTTTAACTTAATGTTTTTAGGGCCCCAGAGTTTTTCCAGAGGAAGTCAGTTGTCTTCAAAACACCACATTTTTAATTTTTTAACTATATTTATTATTTAAAATACAAATATTTAAAAACAATTATTTATTATCAATTATTAAAATTTATGTTTTGAAAAAATGCCTAAAAGTGTCAACAGCTTGTTTTATTGTTTTACTGATTTCTGCATGCCACATATCTTCATTCCTCAAGCGCATGTCACTTTTCATCAGACTCTCTGTCTTTAAGTTGGTAATTGTTGCCTTGGGGAAACATTTTGGATTTTTGTGGCATGGAGCATTTTACAACCTATTCATGGCATCAGTGCATATAATATTTGGTTTAGCACATAATTAGTTAATAACAAGTTGAGCAAGGCATATTTACTGCATGCATACATGATATAGTAATGTGTGAGGTCGATGCTTTTAATCAAAGTGATTCACTGTGCACTAATTAAAGAGACAGTCCTCTTGAAGCTACCTGGGGTTTAGGGTCTTGCTCAAAGGCACAGCAGTGACAGGGGGGTCTGTGATGCTCCCCGCTTTACGGGTCACCCCCCGCACAGCTTTTAACTCGTCCTCACAAATAATGTTTGCTTGCAGGTTTACGTGACCCAGGAGATACCAACTTGGACGCCATCAAAGACAATAGCTTGAGCTCGATATTAATACACTTACTGCAGGTAGATCTGTTGCTCTTTTTACTAACAGAATCACTTATGTAAATGTGAATTATCTGGCCATAGATCTGTTATCTTCCTAGATAGGGTACTTTTCCTCCAGGGTAAAAGACCTAGTTAGTATTTCTCCCAAAACAGTAAATAGCAACAAACCAAAACTAAATCAAAGCATTTTCCTGATTGCTTGTTTGCCATTATGGTCAATTTTCCTGATCCAGAGGTCATGTGCAGTCACTGAAGATTGATTTTCAGGTCAATTTAATATAATATTTAGTCATTTTTAAAATGTTGCAGATTTATGTAGCCAATGAGAATCTCTGAAAGTGTCACATATATTTTTAGACAAAAAAATGTTTTTATTCAAGGTGGTTCTATACACTTTGCCCCATGCGTAAGGGGCCTTTTACCATACATGTGTCATGATTTTAAATCACAACAAACTTTCTTTACCATTTCTTTTTACAAACATTTTGTGTCTCCATTAATATTCAGTAGAAAGAAGAATATTTTTGACTGTCAAGCTCCATTCTACCCTTGTGAAGAAATTAATCATTTCAGATAAGACGTTACAAAAAAAATATATGAATGCTGGATTGCAACCATTTATAAGCCTCTTTTTGTCAACAATTAAGCTATTTGGTTTAATTTGACATTTCACAGTCATTTACCGTGTTTTATCACCAGCAGAGGGCCAACTTAAAAAGGCTTTAAAATAGAACCATCGACTGAACGTTTTCCTGACAGATGAAATGTGGATTTATCTTAAAGTAGGATAAAAATGGATGCAGTGGATATAATTAGCTATAGGCTTATAATGTAAAGCTTATAACTCATCTACTTTACCAGATATTTTAGCCAAGGCTCCAGGTAGTGTGAATAAAACCCAGTACACTAGGTGTGTGTGTGTGTGTGTGTGTGTGTGTGTGTGTCTCTGTGTGTGTGTGGATCCATCGGGACGCGCCTCCTCTCGACCTCTGATAGGCGCAGCCGAGCGTCGCATCCGCCTTTTAGGAACCTTTGAGTTCACAGGGATTCAGCTCGGTCGTATCATGGGTACAGACAACTGAAAGGACACTATTGATATACATGACTCTCTTCGGTTCTTGCCATACAGGGATAAATCTGCCGTGCTAAAAGTTTGACTACAGTCGTTTGAATCATTTTCGGTAAGTAGCCGTAATCTTTTTATTTGACCTGCTGCGATTGGATTAATGCATGACAGAGCACCCCCTTTAAAATCTGAACAAATGTCATGTTTTCATCTCTAGAAGAGCGCTTTTTTGGTGTAAAATGAATTTCATTCACACCACCTCATGATCCAAACCACAGCAGAAAGATAGTAAACATAGTAAATAACAGCGGCAGCTTGTTTGACAGCGTTGCGTCAAAACTAGAACGCTTGCATTATAATCAATTAGACTGAAGCGCACGCTTGCGCTACACGCTTCCGATTATAATGGTGATTTACGTTCTAAAAATGTTAGGGATTTTAACGAAAAATAATGTTAAAAAATTGATAGAAAAAACATTGATTGAGATGACAGAACCATTACCTTACCATAGGCTGCTACACGGTAAAATAGGCTACGTTGTATAATAATGTATAATACATAATTATAATGTTAAATATTGTAACCATGTCTGTGGATTATAATGTATGGCTTTAAGAATGCAATATGTATATTTTATTGGTAAAAAATAATATTTGACCAATAATTTATTTATGGGGAATGGGGCAGTCCCAGAATTCCCTTCATATTTGTTTAGAATTGAAGTTCGTATCTTCTTATGTATGTAATCTGCTATGTAAACATGTGAGTGTTGTGAGTGATTTGTGTTGCCTTATATGTTATTTAGTTAATGTTGTATGCTAGCCTGATGTGTTTTGTCTTTGTGTGAATAACACTGTGCTCTGTATTTACATTATCTTCGATTACTGTTGCTGAAGAGGCATTTTGATGAACTATAAATTATCATGTGGCCATTTATTGTCCTCCTGTTTCATTCCAGTAAAATTTACAGTGACAAAAAGATTAAAATAGCTTAAATAGGTCTATATATTACCATTATATAGTTTAGTTACGTATAGAAACGTATAGTACAACTGTAAAATATCCTTTCACAAAAAGATATAAAAAAAGTTTTTTTCATTTATATATATATATTATAGTGTAGTTTGTTGCTTAACAATATAGATGTGGGTTTTACATTTAGCCTAGATTAGTTAGGAGTGCAAAAGTAAGACACAATGCCATTTTCAAAGGTCAAACAAAATGGTCATCCTGTCAAAAGTCATCATTGATATTTTACATTATATAAGTTCAATTAAACATACAAAGGGGTTGAAATTCAGCTCACTGTAAATTGCACTCTTAAATCTGTTCATATCTTTAACACAGTGCTGGCCAAAAAAGCAAGTTATATTCCATTCTCATTAAATGTGTGTATTTTGATGTTCTGTCAAAAGCAAGTGGTGACCTGTCATTCATTGCATTTATAAAAGGTCAGGAATGACCCTCCCTGCCCACCCTGATTTTATGCCATGTTCAGTGTCATGCATTTGCACTATATTATATGGAATCAGCAATGAAGCGCTCTTACATCTACCAGTGTGAATACATGCACGACAATGGATCTATAATATTTCATTTTAAAATATGCAGCAGGTGCATGGATGCAGCAGTGCATGTTATTTTTAGGAACGAGGCAGATTTTATTTGATATGGGTCGATCCCTTGGCTTGATGGAGCGTTGTGTGCAGCTTTGTGTTTGTCATGCTTGTAGGAGTGGTTAATTCAGTGTGTACGTATACATTGCTTCTTTCCATTTGTTCTCTGCATATCCAATACAAATACGTAGGCTGCTTATTATACAGTATGTAATACAAACATTTATTGATTAATGTTTTTTGGCTCACAGTCAATGTCTAATATTGACCGACCATGAGAATCTCTTCTTCTCATTCCAATGACCTTTTTATGAACGTGCCCGGACTGTTGTTTTTCTCTTTGTAGAGCCGATGCTTAATCTCATTAAGTTGTAATGCACCTGCGTGGGGCTGGAGAAGATAAACGACTCCATGCTCATTTACACAGTGAGATTTTTCAGCGCAGAAAATAGTCTGAAGCGCTTTTTATCTGTAGTCTGTGCAGGGGTTGTGTGAGTACAGACTCAACACAGGCAGCCAAGGACGCAACGGGAAGGAAGACTGCAAAATATTCTCACTTAGCAGGCAGTGAGAGGAAATCCATTGAGTTACTTATGAGCCAAGCTTCCTTTGATATCAGACAGGAGAAAACATTTCAGCTGTGGTGGAAAGCCCTTTTCTTACTGGTAAAACCCTGATGACATCACAGTGGCAGACAATTTCAGACAATGCAAAGTGAAAGTTCTGTTGTAAAGCATAGACTTGTACTGACATTCTCTTCACCTTCAAATATTTTATGTTTAATTAATTTTATTACGTGTTTTTGATCATTTATACTTAGTATTAGATTATAAAGTTTGAAATAATGTTATCATTTATCATTTAAATGTTAAATAAGCATCGCTTTTTATTTCTCCTCTTTCTTACTACTTGTTTCACTTCTGTTTCAGTTTTTTTTATAACAATTTCTTACTATGTGTCAGTAAGTTGTTGTTATTTTAGCATCTGTGTTTGGCTCAGTGTTATTTTTTTAGGATTACTGATAAACTAATGTAGTTTGATTTGTATTAGTTATCTATTTTAGTTTTAGTTACAGTTGTTGTAATGTTGTCATTTTATTAGTTTTTTATTATGACTATAAATTTTTTATTAAGTTTTAGTTTTATTTAATTTGAGTTATTTCAGTACTCAATATATATATTGAATGTATTTATATATATGTACATGTATATGTATATGTGTGTGGCTGTACATACACATATGTAGTTGTTTTTTGGTGTTTGGCTTAGTGTTATGTTAGAATAATTATTATACTCATACCTTTTGTTCTTTTAATATTTTGAATTGTTTTTAGCTTTATTTTTTTGTTTTCATTTAAATGTTTAGTTTTCAAAATGTTGTTGTATGCATTTGTCATTTTTATTTAATTTCTTTTATTTTCTTAAATGTGTATATATATATATAATATTTATAGAGTTTTAGATTTTAGTTTTAATTACTTTTTCTTATTTGTAAGTCGCTTTGGGTAAAAGTAAAGTAAAAAAGTAAATATATATATAGTGTATACTGTATGTAGATAATAACCATAACTGAGATTAATATATGATGTGAATGTATTAGTTTATGTATATAATTAACTATTGCATAATGTTGATCTAGCTCATACAAGTGTTACCAGTACTGGTTTAAAATCATATAGTACATCTGTAAAGCAATTTTCAGTGTTAAATACGCTAAAGCCTATAGTCTCGTCCAGTCAGGGGCAAAGGAAATGCATTGTCTCCTGCAAACATGCATAGGAAGAATGGAATTATAGAGTGATGTGTGTCTAAAGCCCATCTGTGGACGGTCTGATTTTGTGGTGTTGCTGCAGTCTTGGTTGAAGGGACTCGGTCAGAACAATGAATTCAAGAAGAAAATGTTTAAGAAATGAAAGGGTCCTCACCAGCGTGAAAAATGCATTTGTCTTCGTTTTTAAAATCCCAGTGCCCGCATATGATTTATCATCCATTAGTTCTCCTGGGTTCACTTTATCTGGATGGGGGTGGTGTAACTCAAGACCATCTCACGCATAGGCTTATATGCTATTTTCTGTAAATATAAACTGAAGAGATTTGCTTCATGAGCTGTTTGTAAAGCAGTGAAGATTAGTAAATATGAGATACAGACTGTAGTTGTAGTTTGTGTTATAAAATAGGTGCTCAGGCATGTTTTAATTTTCAGAAAAGGGTCAGACTTCTTTTACGATTAATTAAATGTGCAGCTAATTAGCAAGTTCTAAGTGCAAGACTTTACTGAAACATTTACAGCAGTATATAGTGACTGAAAGAGTGACAGAAAGAGAAACAAGAGTGCAGAGCTGTTTTGCAATATACATTATTATTATTATTATTATCATCATCATTATTATTATTATTACTCGTGTCACACAACCACAAGAGCCCAACACATTTTCAACAGCGTAGAAAATCCCCCGAAGTGTCCATCTGTCCATTAAACAATAATACTGCGAGAAACTTGTTTCATTCTGTTGATACTTCTGAAAAGGTTTTTAATCAAGTAGATCCAAATGTAAATGGAAATTAATCTTAAGCATCTTATTTAGTTTTAATTTTGAATGACTAAACCTGGTTCTCGCCGTGAACATAACCAGAGGAAGGAAGAAAAACCCCCGACAGCAGAACTTGGATTTAGTTTTAGTCATATTTTAGACATCCGAGCTGTTTTAGTTTTAGACTACAGACTAAATATCATAATATTTGTGACCCTCTCTGTGAAATCCAGGCTAAAGTCTCAAAATTATCATTTTGAGCCATTTATTTCACTATGATTTCAATCTTTGACATGGTCTAACTCAGCTAGTATTAAAGATATCAAGGTTACATTTTCACAGAATGTTCTTTACCTTATGAAGGAAGATTTTATGTAGAAAACAGTTGATCACAAAAAAATGACTTTAGCTGGGTTTTCACAGACAGGGTCACATTTTTTTATGCAAATACATATCCACAACTGGCCTGAAACTCTCGCACACTGACTCTGTTCAATAATTATTCAGCCCTGTTAATAACTCTGCTTTGAAGAGTGATGGAGAAATCTGACATCTTGTTAGTTAGGGTTTGATGGATTAGCTTTACCTGCCAACCAGTTTGTGGATTCCACTCTGTCTGTGTGGATACTTTCCCTTATAGACACTTGTGACAGGAAGGCCCACATATTTGCATGTCCTCTGACCCCAAGAAACAGTTGAACACCTGATAACATGTTAGAGCCGGGGCAGGTGTTTCTCCAGATGGCCAGCCGAGAAACTGAAAGTTGTTATTTGAGACCTTCTAATGACAAGGGTATGGAAGCATTTAGAGTTATATGGGTCTTTATTACTGATGTATGAGGGTGGTTTTCTGACGGCATGATGCAGGCTGCAGGAATGTCACGGGAATGTTAGATCTGGTCGTTGTGGAGTGTTTTGAATCTCTTGGATCATGTTAATGGATTGCATTACATTTAATGATGTTACTGTGTGTTGTGTCTGGATTTATCTTTTCATTTACTCTTTTTGAATAGTTAAACACATGCTAGTATTATTGCTTGCAGTCACTCTGGATGTCAGGAGCATCTTTTTTCTTTAAATAATCTTGTAATACCCACAATATATCACCTTTTTACCATTGCGTGACCATCAGAGGTCTGATAAAGCGTCCCGTGTCGTAGTGGGGGAGTGAGCGTTCAGTGCTCCATGTGCTGATCGGACCCGCCATTACCCAGAGTGCCATCTCAATGGGGACGGTGAGGCAGAAGACAGAGCGATGGCTTCATCTGACCCCTTTGTTTACCCTCACCATGTCGAGGAACTTGACAAAGGCTGATGGTCTTTGGATAATGACACTTCTCTTTGGGCTGAATACATAACAAACGCTGTTCATCGGGGCGTAAGGGAGAATCCCTCAACGCTGTGCATTACTTATGCTCTTTTTGAATTATTTAGCAAAGTTTGTTTAGCGTTAACTGCATGAGTGACCAGGCAAAGATCACTATCACTGAGTCAGTGCTAGTCGGCCTGAGGCGCCCGGCGCTCTTAATGCATCTGTTATTTTTGCATGTTATGTCCTATTATTCCATTATTTTCATTTTCAAGTCTTTTTAGCTTTACGACATGATATATGTATTTTTTAGGTAAGTCACTATGGAGAATATTCTGGTCAGAGAGGACTATGTAAAACTGTGTGGTGTTAAGGAGCTTTTGGCAGATTTGGATGCTAATTAGCTGCTCTTGAACCCCATTTGAATGCTTTACTGAACAGATGTATCCGATTTGTCTTACGGAGGCCTTTTTGCACCCTGTAGTGAAGCTGCTGCCATCTTTTGTCTGTGTATGACGATTTATATGTAGTCTGTTAATACACTTTGTACCAGGATTTGAACAACAAGGCTCATTCACCTCAGTCAGTGTGTAGTTCAATATCAGTGTAATGAGATATATTTTGAAATTTATTTATTATGAAATCAAGCATTTCATTCAGCACTTCTTTCATTCATTTATTATTCAACAGAGACCGATTAACCTGATCAAAAGTGACAGTACAGACTTTTAAATTGTGACAAAAGATTTTTTTTTAAATAAATGCTGTGCTTTTGAACTTTCTTTTCATCGAAGAATCCTGAAAAAAAGAATACTATTATTATTTTCTTAAGCAGCAAATCAGCATTAGAATGATTTCTGAAGGATCATGTGACACTGATAAAATTCAGCTTTGTCATCACAGGAATAAATTACAATTTAATATATTCAAATAGAAAAATGGCATTGTAATATTTCACAATATTACTGGTTTTACTGTATTTTTGATCAAATAAATGTCAAGTCAAGTCATCTTTATTTATCTTTCTTTATTCTATATAGCGCTTTTAACAATACAGATTGTGTCAAAGCAACTGAACAGCATTAATTAGGCAAATAGTGTGTCAATAATGCAAAATGACAATAGTAAACACTCATTTTTCAGTTAAAGGCAGTTCATCAAAGAAATATAGAGCTGAGTATCATCAGCATAACAGTGAAAGCTAACACCGTGTTTCCTGATGATATTTCCCAAGGGTAACATGTATAGCGTGAAGAGTAATGGCCCTAGTACTGAGCCGTGAGGTACTCCATACTGCACTTGTGATCGATATGATACCTCTTCATTCGCTGCTACGAATTGATGGCGGTCTATGGAGCCTATGATGAGGCTTGTTTGTTTAAAAAAAAGTCTTAATAACCCCAAACCATTGACCAGTAATATATAGTAATATAGATATATATTTCAATACCATAAAACATTTAAACAAATCTGTAAAACTGTATTATTATTATTATTATTATTATTACATTTTTAACATTCATTTTCAGGTTTTATAGGATTTTCTGTTCGGCTTGATCATGATATTGCATTTAATATCGTAAATTAAACTACATCAACCTAGAACTAGAGTTTACATACAAAAGAATTAAACATTAAGAAGGATTCAGCAGAAGGAGATTATTGTACTTCCTCACAAAGTGATTGCAGCCCTTTTTCTCAGGGACGCTATACGTCCTGTATATTTTTGAATGAGTGTCATAATCTTGTTTGTTTGTGACTGGAAGAAATGTAGATTCTCCCCTCTTATGTGTTACAGTATAGTGGTTAAATAAAAAAATAAAAATAAATGCTGCTTAAAGTTAAAAAGTAATATGCTGCTATTTTTGCCATTTCGCTTTGAACTCCATATGTATGCAGTCAATCTTGGTGTTGTCTTGTAGGGTACATTTCTCCCTCTTCAGCATCAGCAGCAGATACTATCTCAGCATGCCTCCAGAGCTTTTCCATTTCCTTTTAAGTTTTTTTCTTTCCTTGAGAATGCTTAGCTGGATTCTTGCAGATAATTCACATTGCAAGCATTTACAGTGCTTTTAACCTGATGCTTAATAACTTGAACATTTGGACTGAAAAAAAATTGTATACATTGATTTGTATATTCTGTTTTTTTAGTTGATGTTCTTTGATATTACTCAATGACATTTTAAAATTTGAGGTGAATGTCCTTATTGTCATTCCTTGTAAATACAATCCTGTCATCCCACTTTCACTGCAGACATGAGCTTCAAAACCCCAAGCCTAATTGTAGAGGTTTTTCACTGGTATGTTTTTGATTGCCATCTCAAACCTTTCATGTTTACACAACAAAAAAAAATTATTCATGGCTGGATGCTTTCCACAGGTTGTCTGTTTTGCAAAAACATAGGCGTATACTTTTTTGATTCATCTTATTCCATTCATTTAGACCTTGGAACAGACATAGTGGTGTTATGTTTGGGCAATTTGTGTTACTAATGTTCTTTGACATGGTATGTTGACTGAATCACAAGCTCCTCCAGTGTCAGGTGATCTGAAATATTTAATTTCAATGATGTCTGAACTGAAGATGTTTACATGTAAACATGCACAAAAGCCTCATAGTTGAGAGCAGAGCGTGTTTTCCCCCATCTGATTAATCTCAGTCACACTCTGTCCGTGATCACGGAGTGTAAATGTCTTGTTGGGAGAATGTGAGGTTTTGCCATCTGAGCCCCAAAGACAAAAGAGGGAGCAAATCCTTTCATGAACATTCCTAATTAGCCCCCGTTTGCCCTCTTATCCTGTTATGGTTTTGCTGGCCCAAAGTTCAAGGGAATCAAACTTACCCCACCCACTTGGTTTTCTACAGCTGCCACAAGGATATTTTATCCCTTCTTCAGTCTGACCCCCCCCACCCACACACACACACACACACAAGCCAAGGCATTATTGTATCTGCCCTACCCTGCAAAGAGCTTAAGTCTTTTTCCTAGTTTCAAGAAGCGGAGTCACCGAACCCAAAGAGAGAAGAGATACTATTGAAGAGGTCATATGATATAGCAGAATCAATTAATCCCAAATCTACAGGAGCAAAACAGATGAATCAATAACTTAAGAAAATATATCACAATAGAAAAAGATTATTACAGGGCTAGTTCACCCAAAACTAAAAATTCTGTTATTATTTACTCACTATGGTTATCATAGTTTACTAAATCTAAGACTGAAACTAAAATTAAAACCATAAGAAAATCATTACTTGAAATAAAATAAAATAAAATATACATTAACGGAAGTACAGTAAAATATAAAAAGGCAGCATTTCGTATTTTAATTGTTTAACTAGATATTTTAAAATAACTAAAACTAAAATAGAAATAAAATGAACACAAACAATATAGACATTATATATAAGCATGCAGTGAGACCCTTTGTTAAATAAAAAATAATATTTAATAAATAATTTTTAAGAAATAATAATAAAATATAATATCAAACTACTAATTTTATTTTTATTTACTTTTTTTTAATTCTTTATTGGTGCTTTCTTCTGGATTATTACATTAGGACAGTTGTATGACTGACATTTTGACTTCATGTCCACCCAAAAATATTAAAATGTTGTATGAATGAAAATGTATTCCCCCAAACTTAAGCATGCAGCATATGGCACGTTGTGTCATATTAATATTGTTCCAACAGTGATAATTTTAAACAGAGACTCAGCATTGTGAAGCTGATTTTCCATTGTGTTATTCTGCGCTACAGTACATTGGATCTTTGAACGTGTCAAGAGACTGAAGAGGGGATTAAAAATTATACAGCTGAACTGGACCACTTCAAACGAATAGTGCCGGATTAGTGTGTGTGTGTGCTTGTAGGATTTCAATTAGTTGGTGTGTGATTCTGATCCAACGTGACTCCTTTGGTTTTGGCCAGGTGCACTATAGGGCAGAGGCATTGCTCGGTGCCATTTGGCTTTGTTGAGATGGCATTGTGCTCTCTCAAATGAATGGAGATGTGCAGCTTCATCTGTGTTATTTTCCATTCTTGTTGTATTGTGGCTTTCCAAGGAATTTAGCTTTACAATAAACTGTTTTGAATATGTCATGCAATATTTTCTATTCATGGCATAGATAAGGATTGTGCTATTGTCCTATGTAATATCAACCTCTTGCATAATGCACTTTCTAGTATAATGTTTTCCTTCTAGATAGAAAGAAGAAGAAATACTGAGATTCAGGTGTTTGTAGAAGACTGGAAAAGACTTGCAGCTTGTGGCTTCTTCGCCGCTCTTCTCCTTTCACTTATCAAACCTGTGCGAAATCTGGTCCAACAAGTTTTGGAAGTCACAAGAGAGGCTTTGCATTTATTTCCCTCCATTAATGGGAGTGACTGCCATTCACAGGCCGATTCACAACCCAGAGTATCGTGTTTCTGACCTGAGTTAGTCTTACTCACCTGGCAGTGGCTCAGGCAGGAACTCCAGGGCCCTTGACCTGCTGGGAGCCTCTTTACTCTATCCTGCTGGGTCTGAGTCAGCCAGTGACCTGCAGTAATGAGATGACATGAATGTGACTGGATGTGTCATGCTGTACAGAGAGGAAACCAGGCTTTCAGAGAGTCATTCTTGCATGGTGTATTACAGGTGCTAAACACTAAAATAAGCTCTTTTGCTTTAAAAGTAGCGTAATACATGCAGTCAAATGAGTAATGTTGCATGTTTTGGAGTGAATTGTTCTTTTTTTTTTTCAACAATGGCTCAGCCAAAACATCAGAAATTGCAATATAGATTTAAGCATACTATCAAAAGTGATAGTAAAAGCTTTCTATTTTAAATAAATACTGTTCTGTAAATATTAAGCAGCACGACTGTTTTCAACATTGATAATAATTAGAAATATTTCTTGAGCAGCAAATCTGCATATTAGTATGATTTCTGAAGGATCATGTGACACTGAAGACTGTTGTAATTACTGCTGAAAAATCAGCTTTTATTTCCATCACAGGAATCAATTAGGCCCTACATTAAAATATATTCAAATAGAAAACAGGTGTATTGAATTGTAATAATATTTCACAATATTACTGTTTTTACTGTATTTCTGATTAAATGAATTCAGTCTTTCTGAGCATAAAAGATTTAAAAAATCATACCCACCCCAAACTTTTAAACGGTAGTATATTTCAACAAATTCAGCAAAGTCTCATTTGTTTCTATTATTTCATTTTAGCAGAACACATCTGAGACTGAAAGTATATACTTAAAGGAATAGTTCACACAAAAGTGAAAATTTTGTCATCAGTTACTCTCTGTTTTATGTTGAACATAAAAGAAGATATTTTGAAGAATGCTGGTAATCAAACAGTATCCACAATAATTCTTACCCTGCTGTGGAAGTCAATGGGTACCATCAACTGTTTGAATCTTCAAAATATCTGCTTTTGTGTTCGACATAAGAAAGAAACTTATACAGGTTTGGAACGACACGAGGGTGAGTAAATGATGAAAAAAAATTAAATTTTTGGGTGAACTATTCCTTTAAATGAAGTACTGTATAAAAGAAAACATTTGTTGTAGTTGTAAATTAATGTAGTATGGTATGCAGATGTGTTAATATCATAGATTAATGCACATGGACATTGTAGAGACAGGAAGTGAAGACAATTTTATGTAAAATGTTGTTTAATCTCACTGAAAGAGGATGCCTAAATGTACCAGTGGTGGTATATGGACACATATTTATCTCTCCTTAGTGACTTTTGCCTGAAAAACATTTGCATTAAGAGGGTCAGAGATGCCTTGGAAGCAGTACAGACAAAATCAAGTAAGTGCAAAAGGCCATTTTGCTTCTGAACCAGGTTCATGTTGTGCTAAAGTGTTTGCTCTCCAGTTATGCTTTAATGCAGCATGATCCTCTTCAACACTCTCCAAACAACAGAATAGTCTGCTTAAACAAACCGACAACTGCAGTTTCTATTTTCCAGAGCGACTCGCAGGCGTGTAGGCTTTGATGACAGGTATTGCTCATGGCAGGCACCTGGCACAGCTTTAGAGGAGATGGGGCACTGCAGTTCAACCTCAGGCACTTCCTGATTGGTCTGGAAGGTTGCCTTTGAATGTCAGAGTAATTATTATGTGCCTTGTTTGGAAACTGAAGTATTTAAATTAAAGTTTGACTGGCATGAGTTGCAGTTGCCATTATTGTGATTAGAATGTCAACTCTTGAAATGAAATTATTCAAATAATTATGAAGAAAAGTCTGCTGGACTGCAAGTGCCACACAAATGTACGTTAATATATTTTAAAATGTAATTTATTCCTGTGAAGGCGAATCTGAATTTTCAGCAGCCATTACTCCAGTCTTCAGTGTCACATGATCCTTCAGAAATCATTCTCAAAAACTACCCTTACCAAAAAGTAGTATACTTCAAGTTTATTTTTATTAAGTATACTTAAGTAAAGTTCAAGTATATTTTTAAGTATACTTTATGTAGCAAGTACAAATATCAGTGTACTAGTAGTATACTTGTAAGTGTACTATTTCAGTACTCCTTGGGACTAAATTGGCCCACTTTCTAGTATATAAAAGTATACTTTTAAGTATACGTTAAGTATAACAGTAGTACACTTTAAGTACACAACTAGTTTACATCAATATTTTTAGCTTGTACTGCAACTATACTAAAAGTGAACTTATAGGTATACTGATTTTTAGTAAACCTATATAGTATAGTATAGTATAGTATAGTATAGTCTCAGTAAACTACTAGTTTAGTAGTTTTATACTGCAAGTATACTCGTAAGTTTTCTTTAAGTGAACTTTACATCATACTTTAAGTATACTACTATGTCCTAATTTAGGTATTAATTTGTATATATTTTGTTATATAAATATCTGAACATACAAAACACCAAAAGAAAGAACAGGGTATCTGTATGAATTGGATTCAGAATGATAATCAAAACGTAGATAGAGTCGATCAACACCCCAAAGCTTGACAGTCATTACTACCTCTTCATTGGTCGACCTTACATCAACTTTACACAGTTTTGATGCTGTTTTATGTCTGATGATCATGTTAGAATACATGTGGAAGCATCTGTTGTTTCGGTTTCTTCTTCACTTGTGTTTTTTGCAAATTCTGTAGAGAAAATGTGTACTAGTGCCCCCTAAATTATAACAATGAAAACATGAATTCTAGGAGCACAAGTATAGCTCAAATATATTTTGACTTTTTCTAAGTAGGCTATAAGTCAAGTATACTTAAATGTCAGTTTAAGTATATTTCTGAGAAGTAGACTAAAAGTATACTTTCCTATTTTTTAGTTTAAAAGAAGTATACTAATAGCACACTTGAATGAACTTCTTTTTCGTAAGGGTATTCATGTTGAAAGCAGTTGTGCTGCTTTTTTTTTGTGGTAATGTGGAAATGTTTTTCCTCAGGGTTCTTTGATTAATAATGTACAAAAGAACAGCATTTATTTGAAATAGAAACTTTTTTTGTTACATTATAAATGTATTTACTGTCCCCTTTGATCAATTTAATGAATTGAAAATATTTAAAGAAAAGGTCTTATTTACTCCAGACTTTTGAACAGTAGTGTATGCACGTAAAGTTATGTCTCAGTCCTTCACTGTTGTTGGTGATCTCTTATCAACCATGTTCTCAGAGTTGTGGCCTGGACAGCTGTTGCTTGATAGTCTTGGACATTAGACTCCCAAATAACAGATAAAGCTGAATAAGATGACTCTGGTCTGAGGACACCTGTGTGTTGAAACTAAATCCATGTTTTCTTATCAGTAGGATGTCTTTTTGTTACTCTAGGCTTTCCTTACTGAACTTATTCCCTCTTCATGTCACAGTCTCATACTAGGGTGATTTTATCAGAGATTCAGATTATTTCACCTGCAGGCATTCTCTATCTAGGCTAAAAATTGGCTATTTAAGTGTAGATTTTTGTAGTTGGCCAGATAATATATTTAACATATATATCTATCTTTATAGTTAGATATAGTTAATAGATACACTAGATATATTTCACCAAAAAATGTAAATAGTTTACTTCAAGCATATTTTTTTCTTTTGTGAAACAGAGAGCATTTTTTTGTGCTGCTCTGTTCCATAAAATTAAAGTGAAAGCAGAGGCTGTCAAACTCCCAAAAGATAAGACATCAAAATAAAAGTAACATTAATTGGTTCATATGACTACTGTGCTATTTTCCATATCTATTGTAGACTTGATTTATAGTGCATGTTTTTCATTTTTCTATCTTTATTTATTTATTTATTTTTATTTTTTTGGAGCTTGACTGACCCTGATCTTACATTTGCTTTCATTGTTTAAAAAAGAGCAGCATGAACACTTATCACCTTTTGCGTTCTTCTGAAGAAAAAAGTTTTACAGGTTTGGAACAACATGAGGGTGAATAAATGATGACAGAACTTCCATTTCTGGGTGGACTATCCCTGTAATCGTAGAAACGTCAATTGCACAAATGTGTCATTAAGTTAATTACTT
Source organism: Sinocyclocheilus anshuiensis (assembly GCF_001515605.1). Classification (NCBI taxonomy): domain Eukaryota; kingdom Metazoa; phylum Chordata; class Actinopteri; order Cypriniformes; family Cyprinidae; genus Sinocyclocheilus; species Sinocyclocheilus anshuiensis. The sequence continues at coordinate 503,960 of NW_015536463.1, read as the reverse complement.
TTAATTCATCATAACACCTGGCTTTTTCATTTAAAGATTTATCACCATACATCTGCATCTGTTATCTCTGTTCAGCATCCACGTGAATCACATTTCCACGTGTTAAATTCGTACTAATATAATACTGAAAGCCCAGGGGAAAATCCAATTCATTATCTTCAGACTTAACTTATTATAGAGGTCACCACATTTATCAAAGGTGTGTCAAAACATACTTAAATTGTTTGTTGACATTCCCAGTTGACGAACAGCTTGTGGGACCAATCTGCAGCTAAAAACGAAAACCGATATGTACTTCTGTGCTCCTTTTCAATACCGCCTTTTAGACCTTCAGCGGTGAAAAGGATCACTTTGAGGAAACCTGATGCTCTCTAACATGGCTGTGCTGTGCCACGCTACATTGTCTGAGAGGTCAGGAGCTACACAGCAACAGGAGCTCAAGGCTGCCCAGTGTCGGTCTGTTTAATCATTTTTCTGAAACCAGCATGGCTAACACAATAAACATGAGGAAATCTGTTTTTCCCGCCTTAGACGGGAAAACCATTAAAATCCTACTGGACATGTATAACTTTAGGGACTCTTATCAGTTACTCTCTTTAACAGTAGTCTATACTAATACATTAATTGCACTGATTTGTATCAACTTTGAATGGATGCAGAGAAAAAAAAAGAAAATTGATTACTATTATTATTATTATTTTAGTTTTTATATAAAATACAGTTCTAAGGGTTTTGGTTTTTACACATCTGTGTTCACAGAGATATGCTGGGATTGTTGCTCTTGATTAAATGGGAATGACTTGCTAAATCAAAGGAAGGTCTAATCCTTATTAATGAACCACAGAAAGTACCAAAAAGTGGCTATGCTTTGAAGATGTGCTTTCTTGCCTTCCAGGTTCAGATTTGTAAGTGAATGAACTGATGGAGATGGGAAAAAAATGAAAAATGGCTACGTTGCTGCTGTTTGTCTTCATTTAATATTAAACGTCAAGGAGCTGTTTTGGTCTGGTATGCTGTAAATTTTAAGCAAATATCTCATGAAAAGAGTGCTCTGATTCGCTGATATACCTGATGACTAAGATATAATCTCATAAAGTTTACAGGGGTTGTTCTTTACAAGAAGAGTGGGGTCCATTTCAACAGTTTTTTGGTTGAAGGATATTTTTTACTTCATGTTGAAAGTAAATTGAATAGCTTTCTCATGCTAGGATTTATGAAGTCAGCTTTTTTCCCCCATAGGGAATTAAATTAGTGAGTTGTAAACAAAGTTAGAGAAATTGATTCACCAAAATGAATGGATTAATTACTGTCCGGCTCGCCATCTGACTTGCTGAAGAAAGCACACAAAGCGGTTTGGTCAAGCACTTCTGAAAAATGTGTAATCTGCCCCAGCTTTTGTTTCAGTAATGTTAACCACAGAGCTTTATGTTTAAGCCAAGTGCTTTTCTCCAGGCTTATTTTAGTCTATCAGACGGATTTTTGTTGAACAAGTATCGCTCCAAAAAAGCACCATAGATCCTTCTCATTTTTCAACCTTTGTAATAAAGCAATAAGCCCTGTGAAGCCGTGGTTTACAGTGAATTTATAACAGCTAAAGCGGAAGCGAAGCTGTTATAAATTCACTGTAAACCACATTTTCACGGGGTTTATTGCTTTTATAAAACAGTTATTCCATATACGTAGTAAGGTTTCACAGAATAAAACAGAGCAAATAAAGTGTAATGATATAAATAAAAAACAGTAATCTTCCACCAAACAATGTAGTTCCTCAGAATCAGTTGTGGTTCCAACAAAGTGGTTGCTGAGCAACACACAGAAGTAAACAAAGGTGTATGTTTGTAGAGTAATTTACAACAGCTTCAAACGTGGCTCAACCAATCAGAATCAAGGACCCGAACTATCCGTTTTATTAATTTTATTTTATTTAAATAAATGTGCATAGTGAAAATGAAATTTGATTATTTTGTACTTTTAAGTAAAAATGTTTAACTTTTTTTTTTAAGGCAAATGGTAATAGAATCTATTAAAAATATGCCACATGAACATTCTGTTCCATTAAATTTGATCACATTTAATAGACTATAAATATACAACTATCCATTTTGTGGTGTTCGTCAAAGATGTCATTGTGAGCATGGCATTCAGTAATTGAAAACAATAGATGAGTGTTTGTTCTGCTGCCAACAACCAAAGCGAACGGCTAAGAGGGTCACTGTTGCTGAGGGTCAGGACATTGGCAGACTGCTGACATTGTTATTGATATAATGAAGCACTTGCTGGAATAACAAGTATGCCTCTTTGTGTCCGGTGTTCTGGAGAGGGATAACACTGCTTTTGAACTGCTTTAATCCTATAGAGTTTCCTTTCTATCTTCAGCAGATGTCTCTTTAATCCCTTGTTAAACTTTATTTATTTGGTGCCTATAGTTAAGTTGTTTCGTATGGCCCTGGTTGTATGTTTTTTAATAAATGGTTATTTTGTTTCTTTAGGTGCCGTGTTGGATCTGGGTCCCTGCTCATGTGAGTTTTCCTCCAGCTATGGAACCCTGGCCTCTCATGGCCTGGGGCCTAATGCTGACCGCCATCATCAAAGCAGTTCAATCGAGGGACTTCACAGAAAAAGATATTATTTTTCTCCATCCCTCAAGTAAGTATTTCTTCTTAGATTCTGCCAAAGTCTTGAAAATGAAATAGATATAATCCATGTTTTTCCTGGGTCATCTGGAAGATCAAAAGGGTCAGACATCAGTTGTCAGTCATGACTTCTATAGAGCCTTTAAAGGCTGGTGTGGAGCTGCTAGACCTTCAGGCTCTGAATGCAGATTTATTCCAAATATGGTGTTCTAGATTTTATATTGTGTCCTAATAGTTGGCCTTCCAGGATGTATCAGTGGTTGAGCACCAAGCCAGTGATCCATAGCTAAACTCAGCGTCTCAGCTGACACACCAGCTGTGTTAAGATCCCCCACCCTGACACTCATGGATTGCCCACCATCCCTGCTGATGCTAAATCAATTGTTTAGAGCATGTGGCATTGGCCATGGCGCCATGGGTCAGAGTAGCCTTTTCTGCCCGAGATTTTTTGCTTCTTTGGGCCTCATTTGATTTGTGTCTTGAAATGCTTAAAATGGCTGTTGCGCTCATCAAATATATAGGTAAATGTTTCTAATAACATTCATCAAGTAATTAACAAAAATGAATGCATTATGTCATTTTAACAATATCCAAACAAATACTTAAACTATTGTTCAAAAGTTTGGTGTTGGTAAGTTTATTGTAATGTTTTTGAAAGAAGTCTCTTTTTCTCTTATTTGAAAATACAATAAAAAAGTACCATTACGAAATAGTATTACAATTTAAAATAATTGTTTTCTATTTGAACATATTAGTGTTGAAAATAGCTGGGCTGTTATATTTTTGTGGAAACCAAGATGCATTTTTTCAGGATTCTTTGATGAATAGAAATTAATTAATGTATTTACTTCAGATCAATTGATCAGTCTTTGACTTAAAACATATATAGATATATTTGGATATATACAAATATAAGTTGTATAATATAGTACATATGCACAACTTACATATAAATAAATACTTTAGAATGTATATTAGTGAAAGAAATAAGACTTTCCGAACATTTTCCATTTAGAAATGGAACCAGAATCATTACATTACTCATGGTTCCCATTCCTAATTTTCCTATATATATATATATTTGAATGTACTGATATTCTATGCATTACATGTTTGTCAATTACTTATATTGATAGTTACAATAATTTGTTACCAGTTCCTATTTACATATGTGATATCTCAGAATCAATTGGTTACATGTGGTAATGTTCACGTACAATTTGGCTATAATGAAAGAGACTAGAGGTTGGTTTCAGTTCTGTTGAGAGAATTAATCTCTGAAATTCCAAACTCTTTCATCACAGTGAGCAGGACCTCCCAAAATCCTTTTAGCTGTGTGCCGGCTCGCCAGTGTGCAGCTGGAGATATCCGTATCTGCTCAATGTCCCAGCGGGGATTGAGAGAGAGTGTGTGTGTGTGTGTGTGTGTGTGAGAGAGAGATAGAGGAGAGAGAGAGAGAGAGGGGGGGGTTAAAACAAATCAGTTCTTATGAGATCCCAAAATAGTTGTGTACCAGCAGCGATTTTGTGACCTGCCAACGTGATCTCATGATAATTCGTATGTATTTTACGTAAAATGTGGTTCTATAAAACGTACATTTACTTACGTATTTTCAGAATTTAAACGTACAAAACTGACGTATTGACGACACCTAAAAATGAATCCTTATGAATATTGAAATCGCGGCATTAATTTTATTAGTTTTTAGTTGTCATATTAATTACCTTGTTTTCAATTGCATTATTAAATTGTTTAACGTTACTCATTTACTTATGAAATGATAACATTTCGTTTTGTTGTGATTTCTGCTGCCAGCTCGTTTCCAAGAATATGCCTACATAATGTTAAACACTTCACTTTAAACCTTAAAATAAATAAATTTTCTGCAATCGTTTAACCTTTACTTGTCATGTAATGTTTACTTTGATTGCCATGGGCCACAAAAGGCGTTTTCTCCGACATGCTGTGACTGACAATAGACCTATAAAATACACCAAAAACGCAACATAATTAGGAAATGAAACTATTTTATTAGTGCGCTGTAATCCAAATCTTCAGAGTCCATACGACTGTGAAGAACAGACCCAAATCCAAGCCTTTTTTCGGCGATCTGCTTCTCCATCCCGAGCAGCGAGTCCAGTGACTGTGAGCAGCAAAG